>NC_091150.1:34772533-34859510 GCF_040958095.1 Procambarus clarkii | reverse complement strand
CCCCCCCACCACCACCACCTCTCTCTCTCTCTCTCTCTCTCTCTCTCTCTCTCTCTCTCTCTCTCTCTCTCTCTCTCTCTCTCTCTCTCTCTCTCTCTCTCTCTCTCTCTCTCCCTCTGAGCACCACAGCTGACTCATATATCCTCATATCCTCATAACCACAGGTGACACATATCCATATACTCAGCATTCACTCACCAAAGACTATCATTGTCCGCCTACCGTGCCAAAACGTTTGAGTACATCAGTACAGTAACGTCTAACCTTTTTTGCAAGGCTGACGTTCGATCCCAGATGGACGGCAAGTAATTAGGCATCGTCCCTTCGTTTCTTCCGTCCTATCCCAGGACCTCGTCCTCACATCCCTCCCAAGGGCTGGATAGACATACTGGCTAAGTGCTTTCTCAACATAATTCCCTTACCTTCACGCGAGCATCGTCTGGCTGGTGCGTGGCAGTAAATGAAGGAAATCTTGGGATTTTTGTGTATAAATGCGCTGATTGGCCAGTCAGATGGGTGAGAGTGGGCGTGGGTGAGTGTGTACTCACTTATTTGTACTCACCTATTTGTACTTGCAGGGGTTGAGCTCTGGCTCTTTGGTCCCGCCTCTCAACTGTCAATCAACAGGTGTACAGGCTCCTGAGCCTATTGGGCTCTATCATATCTACACTTGAAACTGTATATGGAGTCAGCCTCCACCACATCACTACCTAATGCATTCCATTTGTCAACCACTCTGACACTAAAAAAGTTCTTTCTAACATCTCTGTGGCTCATTTAGGCACTCAGTGTTTTATCTGTGTCCCCTTGGGCGTGTGCCCTTGTGTTAAATAGCCTGTCTTTATCTACCCTATCAATTCCTTTGAGAATCTTGAATGTTGTGATCATGTCCCCCCTAACTCTTCTGTCTTCCAGCGACGTGAGGTTCAATTCACACACACACGTGTGTGTGTGTACTCACCTAGTTATACTCACCTAGTTGTAGTTGCGGGGGTTGAGCTTTGGCTGTTTAGTTCCGCGTCTCAACTGTCAGTCAACTAATGTACAGGTTCCTGAGCCTACTGGGCTCTATCATATCTACATTTGAAACTGTGAATAGAGTCAGCCTCCACCACATCACTTCCTAGTGCATTCCATTTATTAACTACTCTGTCACTGAAAAAGTTCTCTCAAATGTCTCTGTGGCTCATTTATGTTCTCAGCTTCCACCTGTGTCCCCTTGTGCGTGTACCACCCGTGTTAAATGATCCATCCTTGTCCACCCTGTCAATTCCCCTGAGAATTTTTAGTTAGAATCTAACTAATAGTTTATATATATATATATATATATATATATATATATATATATATATATATATATATATATATAAATTATATATATATATTTATATATATATATATATATATATATATATATTATATATATATATATTATATATAATATATATGCGGTGGTATATCGCGTGAGAGGAGTGGTGAAGTGGCACATGCTCGAGGAAGGAACAGTTTACAAGTCGAGGTGCAAGTTTCCGTCATTGAGAAGCACGAAAAACGGTGATTAATGACTTGGTGTGGGACGCTCTGGTTGTGTGTCGGCAACCCGCGGCTCCTTCCTGTCCGCCGTCATACAATAGTGTCAGCGGGGCGCGGCAAGCGATCACTTCCTCAGGAGGGCCAAGCCCATAGCGCCCCCTCCCCCTGCAAGACGCCCCTTCGGCCAACCACTCTTGACGGAGTGTAAGAGTCGGATGTAGGCATCCTTCAGGGCTGTGGGGGGACATGACAAGGCTCAATATGCTAGTCTCGAGGACCAGGACGTCCTGGTTCTCGACCAGGAGGCCTGGTCGAGGACCGCTGCCGCGGGGACGCTAAGCCCCCCAAAATCATCTCTCAAGATAACGTCTTCAGACTCCTGCAGCCGAAGAGTTCTGTCGTCGGGGTCTGTCTGACGACGGGGACAGACTCACAACACCTCCTTGCCTGATGACAGACTCAGCGAGAGAGCTCATCCAGATGACCTTGACCGGCCAATGGAGCTCTTGCAAGTTTGTGACTCAGAATTGTCAAAAAAGAGGTTAATCTCTATGTGCGCTAGCCACGCCCTACCTCACAATGCTGGGGGTTGACCCGAGTATGATGATAAAAGACCGATATGAGAACTGCAGAAGTTTAGGTTTTTGGGGGTTGACCTGATCCACTGAGAACCGATGTGGATATGATTTGGCTTTGGATTTAAGATTTATCTACCTTTAGACGGTTATTAAGGCCTATAGCAACCTCTAGAGTAATTATTAGAGTCTGTCAACCCCTGGAGGGTTATTAAGCCCACCACAACCATCCAGCAAGAATACTTTAGTCCCAAACATAGTCCAGGGTTAAATTATACTCAGTGTAGTATACCAAGAAGTGTATTTCGAATACCAAGAAGAAAAGTAGACCTCTCGAGGTATACATCCAGTTAACTTTGATTTCCAGAGGTAGATCACACACGAGCCATCAACGTGTGCATGCTCAATCTACCGGACTGTAACCCTTTTAATCATTAACTCGTCAAGTTCCTAGTTAAATAGTATATTCCTTGGCCTTTCTAGATCATTGAGTACTTAAACGAACATAATAGTAGCTTTCTGAAGCTGCCTAATTGCGTCAGATCATGATGAGGTCAACAACAAAAGGAAGCCCCATGTTGATGCAACACTCAAATACACGCGCGCGCGCACACACACACACACACACACACACACACACACACACACACACACACACACACACACACACACACACACACACACACACACACACACACACAAATATATGCTCATACAACCTCTCAAATATTGTTCACAAAACCGGTGTATACTTTATAATCCAAAACATTTTTATGATAAAGTCAACTACATGTTTGTATCCACGGTAAATATCTTACTCTTTACTTAAGACAGTAAAGTGGGTCCCGGCTATGTACAAGTGACAGGATGAACAACCCAGCACTTTCTGAGTACAAGTGACAGGATGAACAACCCAGCACTTTCTGAGTACAAGTGACAGGATGAACAACCCAGCACTTTCTGAGTACAAGTGACAGGATGAACAACCCAGCACTTTCTGAGTACAAGTGACAGGATGAACAACCCAGCACTTTCTGAGTACAAGTGACAGGATGAACAACCCAGCACTTTCTGAGTACAAGTGACAGGATGAACAACCCAGCACTTTCTGAGTACAAGTGACAGAAAAATGAAGAAAGATATCCACGTCCCACGAGTCCAAACGAAGAATTTAACATGTATAGAAATGAATTTGAGTGGATAAACACATGAGGGGCCTCGTATGGGTCAATAGGCCTCCTGTAGTTTAACCCTTTTTCGTTATTAAGTAATGGGCAACCCCTGAGTCATAACATATCAGAGCCTTAGGAATTATTACGGTGGAAACAGAGTGGTAGTTAGAGAGATCTGGTGAACTGTGAAAACCTTAATTAAGCAAGGAGTGACCAGGTTTCTGTGGAACCCTTCTCAAGGGAGATTAAGAGATCCTCCTCTGATGGCAGTTGATGGCGCCACTTCGAATATTACATTCTCAAGACTTCTACAAATCAGAGGTAAGATTAGGAAACAGTATTACCACCAAGAGGGCGACCCACAGCACCCGGGCGGTGAATCTCTGCGCTGGTATCACTTGCATTACGGGCTATTCATGCCCGTGCCATTTCTTGGGTGGCTTAATCCTCATCAGTCGATCAATCTACACACAGAAATCACAATAGCGTGATGTATCAAATGAACAAATCCACAAGGGCTCAGTAATCCATAAATCGTAGCTCAGTCGATTAAGGCAGCGTGTGGGATGATCTCGGACGTAGGTTCGAATCCTCGTCACGACCCTTGTGGATTTGTTCAATCATTCTGTTGCACCTGGTTGTCTCAGACGTCGTCTGGGGGGTTAGATGTGATGGTGAACTAACAATCGAAGGCGTTGTTAACAGCAACGGAGGGGGGGGGGGAGTTCGACTCTACTGCAAATGTCCACGTAGGGACTGTGGTCTCAACTCCAAGTGCTCACAGGGGCGAGTGAATGACTCAGGTGAGAGGGAGTGGAATGGGTAAGTCAGGGGTCAAGGTGTTGATCTTGGTAACTTTGACACCTGTCAGTCGTCCGCCGGACTCTGTGCTGTGCTTGACTGTGTGTTCACTGTTATTGACAAAGTGATGATTAGCGTCTCTAAAGAAATATTATCAATCTCTTCACTATAACAGCGGTAGGACAGTTATACCCCAGTGGTGGAACAGTGGCCCAGTCACAGTGGTGGGACAGTGGCCCAGTCACAGTGGTGGGACAGTGGCCCAGTCACAGTGGTGGGACAGTGGCCCAGTCACAGTGGTGAGACAGTGGCCCAGTCACAGTGGTGGGACAGTGGCCCAGTCACAGTGGTGAGACAGTGGCCCAGTCACAGTGGTGGGACAGTGGCCCAGTCACAGTGGTGAGACAGTGGCCCAGTCACAGTGGTGGGACAGTGGCCCAGTCACAGTGGTGAGACAGTGGCCCAGTCACAGTGCTGGGACAGTGGGACGTGTGTGTGTATATATACCTGCACGGGTATCGAACGTGTGCCTGAGGGCAACACGTATAGCCCCCCACACACCCCCACAAACACCCCCCCCCCCTCTCCTCCCGCCCCCTTCTTTCCTCTTCTCTATCTCTCTCTCAACCAAAACAGTCCCCTCACCCCAAACGCCTCGTTTCATAAACAATTGCCACCGACCAAAAAAAAAAAAAACCCACCTGTTTCCCCATTTTCGCCGGGCGTTGTGACGTGGCGTAAACGCCTGGCGAAGGTGCGCCAGGGTGGGACGGACAGCCCCGCGGAGGAAGAGACAGAGACAGAGAAGAGATGGAGGGGGGGCAGGCGCCCGGGGTGTGTGTGTGTGTGTATATACAGAGTTGCCAATAAACATAGTCTTCGCAGATGATGTTTAATGAGCGCCGATAAAAGTGATGTACGTCGCAGAGTATGAATGCCGTGCACAAGACAAAATGAAAAGGGATATGAGTTATTGTGAATAATTTTCCCAGATAAAGCCAATGGACGCGCTCGTAAATATGATGATATGAGCTCGCCGACGGGAGCCGACTTCATACTCTGATATTACGAGTGGAGGAAAAAACTGCACGGAGGAATAAATCACGGACGAGTGAATGCCTTCCACACCCCCCCCCCACACCCCCCCGCCCTTACCCCCCGCCCTACACACCACAACTTCACCCCCTCGCCACCCCCACCCCACTCCTACGACCCCCACACCACCACAACCAATCTCTTCTCCACGGATGCTACTTGGTCTTAAGAGGACAAGTGGTGAAGTGACGGGCGGACGGGGCGGGGACGTCAACGCTGACGGAGGCGCGTGACGGAGTGGCTGGAGGTGTGCAGCCCGTCACCCTGGAGTGTGTGCGTGCGTGTGTGTGAGTGCGTGCGTGCGTTTGCCTCGCGCTTCAGCTCCGGATTAATATACTTGAGCCTCCCACCTTTGCTTCACTCCGCATACTGAATCGTGTTACTACATTCGAGAGTCAATAACTAATTGTGTGTCTATGTGGTCCAGAGGGAGAGGTGCTCCCCAACATGAACCATACGAGAGAGCGAGAGAGAGAGAGAGAGAGAGAGAGAGAGAGAGAGAGAGAGAGAGAGAGAGAGAGAGAGAGAGAGAGAGGGGTACGCCCCGACAACACGGACCGTGAGAGATGGAATGTAGGGGTCGGTCAGCGCTGCTCCCATCGACATGGTCGCAATCTGTCACTGGATTTATGAGTAAGAGCCACGAGGCCGCTGTATCTCCTCGGCTCCTGATACGGCACTCTGGTGGCTCACTTTGTCAGGGCTTTGTGGACATATTCCCTGATAATGTGGAGGGGTGTGGACCGCCACTCTCCTAAGTGTGCTGGGATCCACTCCTAGGGGTGGGTGCTGGGACCCAGTCCTGGGTGAGTAGGCTGGGATCCACTCCCAGCACATCGTAACATGTAACAAATGTTACTCACTTGGCCCCCAGCATGGTGAGGTGATTTCATGAAATATCTGTACCCAAGAAGGTCACCGAGTGCTGTCGGGGTTTGGGTTAAAGGTCTGATGACTTTCAATTATTTTGAACAGTCAGTGTGGCCTAGTGGTTAAAGTACTGGATACGCCTAGGTGCATGGAGCCCTGGCTGTCTGGGTTCGAATCCTTCAGGGGGCAAGGAGTTTTCTGTTATATATATATATATATATGTACTAGCTGTACCCAGACACGCTTTGCTGTGGCTCAGCAACGCATGTGCGTTGCTGAGCCACAGCAACCTTCCCTTGTCTTCCAGTTCTCTCCACCATTCAACCCTCACCCGTCCCCTCGTCCTCCCAATCATTCCCCATTCCTCCGTCCCCTCGTCCTCCACACCATTACCTCTTCTCCTGTTCCCTCGTCCTTTGCACTATCCCCTACTCCCGTCCCCTAGTCCTCCCCACCATTCCCCCTTTCTCTCGTCCGATGCATTCCCAAATGATCTGATGTTCCCATCAGAAAATTGGGAACATCAAATGATCTGATGTTCCCAACATTGAAATATAATAAAAAAATGGAAAAAAAATAAAAAATAAAAAATAAACTATACTCACGAAATGAACGGTATGGTAAACAACACATCTCAATTCCAACGCAGTGTCACACAAAATAATTAAATCAAAATGAAAATAAATGGAAATCTACGAAAATTCAAATTATCAATGCAATCAGAAACATTGAAATGGAATCATAACATATTTAATATAGTGTTGTCCTAACGTGCAAAAAATGGCGCTGTTTAAAAAAAAAAAGCATGTTTTACCTGTCACAGGTGTGGCATCTATATAGTAGGTATATAAAAACTTGTGCATATTCGAATGGAACGTTGTGACAAAATTTCAAAGCAATCGGTGAAGAACTGTCGGAGATTAGCGATTTTGAACAAACGAACATTTACGTTGTTATTTATATATATATATATATATATATATATATATATATATATATATATATATATATATATATATATATATATATATATATATATATACTGTTCCCTCGTCCTTCCTTGGCAGCTCTTGCAACAGGAACCTCAACGAATCCGCCAAATCGTTGTGAATAACGATTACAACAATACAGAATTCGACGAAATCGTAAGTAAGAAGCTAAGACGCCATCTGAGTGAAGATAATCAGGCCCTAGGGGAGGAAAATCAACCCCCCCCCCCCCCCAAGAGAAGACATTGTAGAGTATTATACATTCACTCAGGCACACAAGAAAGATGAGAAGGTGATACGAGACTTAATTGACAGGAATTGCAAACCTTGCAGTGAAAACGCAACTATTTGTCCAATCATTTAATATAACAACCCTTGTACATCTTCCCTCATTATGAGAAATAACATCTCTACCTCCTCTGACAAACTGAGGTGTACCAATGTTGTGTATCAATACAAATGCTGCTCCAAAATATATGCTACATTGGACACACCACGAATACTCTGAGTAGACGTCTTACACTTCATTTGCAAGACAGAAGTATTAAGCAACATCATTCTCAACACCACAACACCATCCTAAATCGCCAAGACATAGTGAAAGATACGACCGTAATCACTACTGACCACTATCAGTCACTATAGTGACTGATAGTGGTCAGACAGTCCTCTTTGACACTGTAGATAAGATAAAATGTTTTCTCATGCAATGTTTCTTCTGGCCATCATCATGAAGACCTAGAAAGGTCTTCAAATTGATTCTTTTGCGAAATCTCATGAAATCTGTTTAAGTTCCTCACACATCTCCTTGTCGTTTTCTGTGGGACTTGTCTCTTGTTTCCTGAACCTTATCATGTGATCTCTGATTGTTGTTTTTCCCGTCTGACTATACAGCAGCTTCTTGGTCATCATCAAATTGATGGTGATGGTGGAATTAGTAGAGGCAGTGATGGAAATTGTCGGGGGAATGGTGTGTGGTGGTGGCAGTAGAAGTTATGGTGGAGCGGTAGCGATTGGGGTGGTACTAGTGATAGTGATAGTGGAAACAATAGTGGTGGTGGTGACAATGGTAGTAGAAGGGATGGAGGAATTGTAGTTGTGGTGATGATGATGGTGATGGCGGAGGTAGTGAATATAATGGCAGTGATATCAGTAGGCTTACTGGTGGGTAATAGTGGTAGTGGTGATGGTGGTAGTGGGAGGGGGGGCGCCACCATTACCCTGGGTGGTATAACTGCGGCATGAAACACAAGCCATGTAGAGTGGGGTAGTCCCGCTGGGCAGGGATAGGGAGGGGAGGGTAGGGGAAAACTACGCCCCTCCTCCCCCCATCAGAAATGGCCGCTGATTGGAGAGTCTTGTCCTCGCTGACAGACGCCGACAGCCCGCTCCTGACCGCTAGATGGGCAGGGTTCAAATGCCCTGCTTGGACCGCGATTTTTCATAATTCTTTCTTCTCCCTCAGTTTTTGATATCGCGATATTTGGCCCTCCTCATTTCTTTTCTTGTTTTTGACTTAACGTTCACGTGTTAGTTAACAGATCAGAAAGTCAGAATTATGGATATGTTCCTTATATACAAAATATATCTATACTCCCATTGTTCTACTCGATAAGCAATTTATTTTTTGTGTGGGGCTAGTTAATCGCTTATTGTCTCAGGTTTGTGATGAAATTACTAGAGTAGTGATCTAGGCACATTACTGTAGCCAACGTTACATAAGCAAGTTTTACAGACAAGATAACTTTACAGACAGCATAAGCTTACATACAGGATAAGGTATGTGGATAGAGATAATGAAATGAGGGATAGAAAGGGATTTAAATATATATATATATATATATATATATATATATATATATATATATATATATATATATATATATATATATATATATATATATATATATATATATATATATATATAGGGTACCACCTCTGGTGCCAATGTGGGGACCCATAGCCTCGGAGAAGAAAATAAAAAGTATTCAGAGGAGACCTTGTGGTTTCTCACCGAGCACTAATATTATCTTCTCCTACCACCCCCATTCTTTTGTATGTACACATATATATTTACTTTATTTGAACTTTGTTACAAAAAAGGAGTTACATATGGGTTACAAAGATGGTTATCATAGGTTGTCGAGTTCCTCCAGCTCCTCAGATGGCGGGCAGGATATATATATATATATATATATATATATATATATATATATATATATATATATATATATATATATATATATATATATATATATATATATATATGAAGGAAAATATAATGTGCAATTAAAAAAAGTGAAGGAAGATAATAACGAAAAAACCTTAACCCGAGAAATAACCCCCCCCCCCGAGCGCGGGGTCGTAGTGTGTGTGTGTGTGTGTGTGTGTACTCACATAGTTATGCTTGCGAGGGTTGAGCTTTGGCTCTTCGGTCCCGCCTCTCAACTGTCAATCAACTACGTGTCTGTGTCAGTGAGTTTATAAGCGCTTCAGATCCTAAAACTATTAACGCATGTGTGACAAACAAACATACACACAGTAAACGACACGAGTGCCAGAGGAGTGCCACAGGAGTGCCACAGGAGTGCCAGGCGTGAACAAGCTCACTCGGACAACAGCCTTGGGGTCGACACCATGAACCTGACATGCCCCGTTTGTTTGACACAACTATTTGTCCATATTTAAGATACAAATTCTCTTTTTATCCTTGACAGATGGACAAAAGCCCGACCATGAAATATTTCCGGTGATTTAAAGTATTAAAACCTTATACGATTTAATTGTTAGGTTTCATCAGTGGGTGAGAGGCAGTTGACACTCAGGCCAGGTACATCACTCATCAATATGTGGCTCTCCTGGCTCTGTTGCACCGTGTGTGTGTGTGTGTGTGTGTGTGTGTGTGTGTGGGTGTGTGGGTGTGTGTGTGTGTGTGTGTGTGTGTGTGTGTGTGTGTGTGTGTGTGTGTGTGTGTGTGTGTGTGGGTGTGTGTGTGTGTGTGTGGGTGTGTGTGTGTACTCACCTATTTGGTGTGTGTGTGTGTACTCACCTAGTTGTGCTTGCGGGGGTTGAGCTTTGGCTCTTTGGTCCCGCCTCTCAACCGTCAATCAACTGATGTACAGATTCCTGAGCCTATTGGGCTCTATCGTATCTACACTTGAAACTGTGTATGGAGTCAGCCTCCACCACATCACTGCCTAATGCATTCCATCCGTTAACTGTGCCAGCCTTCCCCACCGTCACCTTCCTTTTCCCTTATTTCTGTCATATTGTCTGTCCATTCATCTCTCTTACCCATTACATTTGCTTCCTCCTCCCCCTCATTCCTCTAAATCGCTCTTTTCCCAGTGAATTACTCTTTTTCTCAATTAATTACTCTATCTTACTTTCGTATGTCTATGACCTCTTGCTCACCCTTACTTTCTAATTAACCAATTTATCCTCATTTCACTTAGCTCCATAATTTAAATTATTACCTTATCGCACTTACCTACCTACCCCTCTTTTACCCACTGTTTACCCCCATTTATATTATCTTACCCCTTTTCCCCCTTAGTTACCCTCGTTCCCTTAGATTCCTTCCTCTTAACTGCCTCAGTTATCTCATCTTTATCCTTCACTGCCTATAATTATCCCCCTTTTTCCCTCGCCGTCTTTATCCTGAGCTCTCCATCTCATTACATCTGTCCCTCAACCCCTTCCCCCAACCTCCATCTCACCTTGTCTTCCATCTTCCCCCATTGTGTCTTCCACCCCCCCTTCCTTCTTGTCCCTCCCTCCCCCCCCCTTTCCTTGTCCCCCCCCCTCTAATAGCACAAGTGACGCAGGAGCATGAAGAAGCCTAACATGGCACCTTTCACCCATTTAATACGGCCCTCCGCGTGACAGGTGTCAATATCGCCTTTTTCCTTCCGCTACCTGTCAATTGGGGAGACAGGTGGACCGTCAGCCTGGGTGCCGCCGGCTGACAGGCGGGGAAAGACAGACAGAGATAAAAAGAGAGAGAGAGAGACAGAGAGAGAGAGAGGGAGAGAGAGAGAGACAGAGACAGAGACAGAGAGAGACATGCAGACAGAAAGATAAACACATAAACAAACAGCAACAAGCACAGACAAACACACATGTAAACAACACACAATAATAAAGACAAACAGGCTTAAACAAACACAAGCCTAAAGCAAACAATAATTAGGACAAGGACAGACAGAATCCCTAATGACTCTTTAACTAACACGAAGCCTTGTGAAGACAATAACATAGTAGCCAACGAGGTTGTTAGACAGATGTGGTTTTAAGGTTAATAGATGTCCAGATGTCCAGTTATTAGTGCGTAGTTTAATATGGCTGTTTAATGAGCTTGTTAGTGCAGTAGTACGGCATTTAGCTGAACATCGAAAAGTGGTGGTGGGAAAGGGAGGGTTAGTTTCGGGGAATTCATTGACGAGATCCTTTGGAAAGTAAATCATGGAGCTGGATAGGTTGGATAGGAGCTGGATAGGTGACATCGGTGCTCGAGATACCTTTTCTCTATCTCCTCGCCATAGGTGCCTATCCCTTCTAAGGCGGGTGGGACGCGAACAAGGGGACACAGGTGGAAGCTGAGTACCCACATGAGCCACAGGGACGTTAGAAAGAACTTTTTCAGTGTCAGAGTAGTTAGTAAATGGAATGCATTAGAAAGTGATGTCCAAAGTTTCTTCCGGTTTCAAAGGGTTAAATATGATGTTAATTGAGTAGTTGATGTGTCCACCTCCCTGTACCGGTGGACCGGGTGATGGGGGTCAGGATAAGGATTTGGGATGGGACGGGGGGAAAGGAATGGTGCCCAACCACTTGGACGGTCGGGGGATTGAACGTCGACCTGCATGAAGCGAGACCGTCGCTCTTCCCTCCAGCCTAAGTGGTTAGGCTCCAGCCTAAATCAACAAGCCAACAGTTAACAACCCTGGAAACACAAACCGAAACTGTCTCTATTTTCCGCTTGTTACAACTTGTAATAAAGTTGTTACAATAACTGGTTAGGCGGTGTTGAAACTTGTTCGAACGTTGTACCAACGTCGTAATTTCGATGTGTGTTTGGCGGGAAACTAGCTGTAATCATCAGGGGTGATAAATCAACAAGTCAGCAACAACCACCCATCATCATCACCAAGTCAATTATAGTCACCAGTCATCGAGTAATTACACGTGATTGATAGCTACCAAAAGCTGACAGGTTCACGGGTGATTGACAGCTGGTTTTGCCCCGATTCTGACGTCATTGACATCATAACAACGGCACCCGTAGGGCGGGCCAAATGATACAAATATGATGTATTAAACCCTGAATTAAAGGTTATAAGATAACATGGCCTTATATCAATGAGAAATATTAATTAATAAAAGGAAAAAAATTGAATTAAGATGAACCAGGATATTTAGCGTCAATTGCAAACGGCAGTTGCAAATACACACACACACACACACACACACACACACACACACACACACACACACACACACACACACACACACACACACACACACAGGAGGCCTCGTAGCTTGGTGGATAGCGCGCAGGACTCGTAATTCTGTGGCGCGGGTTCGATTCCCGCACGAGGCAGAAACAAATGGGCAAAGTTTCTTTCACCCTAAGTGCCCCTGTTACCTAGCAGTAAATAGGTACCTGGGAGTTAGTCAGCTGTCACGCGCTGCTTCCTGGTGTGTGTGTGTGTGTGTGTGTGTGTGTGTGTGTGTGTGTGTGTGTGTGTGGTGTGGGAAAAAAAATAGTAGTTAGTAAACAGTTGATTGACAGTTGAGAGGCAGGCCGAAAGAGCAAAGCTCAACCCCCGTAAAAACAAAAAACAACTAGTAAACACACACACACACACACACGCACGGGAAGAGGTGGGTAGACATGATAACGAGAAAAGTAGACAGAGAATCAGTGTAAAAAGTGAGGAACGAAGCGACATACAGGGAAACAAGGCGATTGAATCACACAGCTGTCAGAGAGATTCATACATAAATGAAGTGACATGGGGGGGGGAAGAAATAAATGATCGAGGCTAATTCAAGCCGACAGACGACAAGAATAAACGATAGAATTGTTGTTACATTCACCTACCAAATGTCGGCTTAGGAGCCGTGGTCCAACTCAACAAGCACATCTAGGTGAGTATATTTACATGTGTACACACCCCACACGAACGAAAGGGTTTAACGTCGAAGCGAGAAGCAAAACGATTTCGTTGAAACCGTCTGCGAAGTAGTTAAACGAAGGTGAATCTTGATGTCTATGAAACGATTGGACAAAAAAAAATAAAAGTTTCCCCGTGGTCACTAAAAGACTCTGCTGAAGCCCTGTTTGTTTTTATTTTCTACCACAGACGTGGCCAGACATTAACAATGCTAACCAGCATAAATACATTTTCTTCTGTCCTCCATGGACAGGGTGAGAGATGTGTTAAACATATAGTTCAGGGATTTATTGAACAATCAACCACAGAAGGGGATTGAATAGTGCTTTTAAAATGCTAATCTAACCTATAGACGTAAATACATAGATACGCAGAGTTACGTCTGCCCTACATAAAGTGGTCGATGTGTTCTTTACATAGTATCATTAATGTGCATTTACAAAGGTGAAATGTAATTGTGATCCACATATACTTTATTTACATACATATTCATATACACACATATACATATATACACATATACATACACACACATACATACATTTATGACTCTCCTACTCTGAGAGGGTAAGATAGCTGACAGAGAAACTAGTGTGTAATTAAGCACTTAACCACTGAAGGTGATTAAGATGCTTTTACAACCTCAGGTTATATAGTTACATCACATACATTGTATAGTTGATACAATACATGGTCAATCTTGGGTACAAATCCAATATATCATCAAGTGTTCCAGTATTCATATAGTAGTTACAGAGTTCAGCATACCTCAGTCCTGTGTGAACCTCGGGTCCCTGCTAGATACGGGAGCCTGACAGCTGGAGCTCAACCCATACACACATTTAGGTGTGTACACTGTATCATGCACCTGTTACCACTGTTAATGTTTGTCACATTCATCCAGCTCATCAGTATTCAAAATTATTCATGATGAATGAATAATCAGTATAGCAATGATTACTGGCTATGAATTACGGCTTTCGCTCGCGGGGTGTTGAGGGGTGACACGCTTGACACTGGTGTCGAGGGGTGACACGTTTGATACTGGTGTCGAGGGGGTGACACGCTTGACACTGGTGTCGAGGGGTGACACGTTTGATACTGGTGTCGAGGGGGTGACACGCTTGACACTGGTGTCGAGGGGTGACACGTTTGATACTGGTGTCGAGGGGGTGACACGCTTGACACTGGTGTTGAGTGGGTGACACGCTTGACACTGGTGTTGAGTGGGTGACACGCTTGACACTGGTGTCGAGGGGTGACACGCTTGACACTGGTGTCGAGGGGTGACACGCTTGACACTGGTGTCGAGGGGTGACACGCTTGACACTGGTGTTGAGTGGGTGACACGCTTGACACTGGTGTCGAGGGGTGACACGCTTGACACTGGTGTCGAGGGGTGACACGCTTGACACTGGTGTCGAGGGGTGACACGCTTGACACTGGTGTCGAGGGGGTGACATGCTTGACACTGGTGTTGAGGAGGTGACACGCTTGACACTGGTGTTGAGGGGGTGACACGCTTGACACTGGGTGTTGAGGGGTGACACGCTTGATACTGGTGTTGAGGGGGTGACACGCTTGACACTGGTGTTGAGGGGTGACACGCTTGACACTGGTGTTGAGTGGGTGACACGCTTGACACTGGTGTTGAGTGGGTGACACTCTTGACACTGGCGTCGACGGTGACACGCTTGACACTGGCGTCGAGGGTGACACGCTTGACACTGGCGTCGAGGGGTGACACGCTTCCCACTGGGTGTTGAAAGTGACACCCTGTGGGAACCTAACATAGACGTTATACACAGGCAGTTAAGTTTGATTAAGTGTTATCCTTAAGATTTATCAGTCCGGGAAGGGTTGTTAAGGCTCTGACAGAAGCTTACAGTGACCACCCTGCATGTCTAACTAAACAAGCGAGAGTAACGATAAATCAACATTGTATATTACGAGCAAGAAGATCACCAAGTTGCTCGTGAAGAACTCTAACGACACCAAACAAAACGGTTTGAAAGAGACGAATGTCGTTTATGCCTTTATGTGTCCCCCTTGGGGATTGTCAGCCCCAACGATATCAGTATATAGACAAGACAACAACAACTCAAAGAATTTTTTTTTTAAACTTACGGGTTGCTAAACTACAGCAATTTTATTTTGTATGTGTACAGCATCCATGGTCTCAGCATACAGTGTGACCATGGTCTTATTGCACACAAAATGCGTTCAAAAGGAATGGCAGGAAAAATAGGCAGATGGATTTACAATTTTCTGATTAACAGAACTCAATGTGTAATAGTCAACAAAATAAAATCCGATCCATTAACCGTGAAGAGCTCAGTCCCCCAGGGTACTGTGCTTGGTCTGATACTTTCTTTCATCCTCATATCGGACATAGACAAGAACACAACCTATAGCATATATATATATATATATATATATATATATATATATATATATATATATATATATATATATATATATATATATATAAATCAAGTGTAAATCAGGTCTCTCTATGGGTTACAGAAAATAATATTGTGTTTAACGAAGATAAGTTCCAGCTCATGCGCTACGGAACAAATTAAAATTTAAAAACGGAAACCACGTACAAAACGCAGTCAAATCATATCATGGAACGAGAAGGCAATGTAAAGGATGTACTCTTGTAGGAAGACCTTACCTTTAAACAACACAATAAAGTAAGTCACAACTGCAAGAAAAATGACAGGTTGGATAACAAGAACTTTTCACACTAGAGATGCTATACCGATGATGATACTTTTCAAGACGCTTGTGCTCTTTAGAGTGGAGTACTGCTGCACAATGACAGCCCTTTACAAAGCTGGAGAAATTGCTAAGCTGGAGAACGTGCAGAGATCTTTTACTGTTAGAATCCACTCAGTAAAACATCTAAACTATTGGGGACCGACTAAAAGGCCTAAATCTATTCTCTTGAGCGCAGGTGGGAGAGATACATAATAATTTACACGTGCAAAATGGTAGAGGTGTTGGTCCCAAACCTGCACACAGAAATAACACCACATGAGACCAGAAGACATGGCAGGATGTGCAGAATACCCCCGTTGAAAAGCGGAGGTGCAAGAGGTACTCTGAGAGAGAACTCTATCAACATCAGAGGCCCGAGACTGTTGAACACGCTTCCACTACACATAAGGGACATAACTGGCCGACCCCTCACAGTGTTCAAGAGAGAACTGGATAAACACCTCCAAAGGATACCTGATCAACCAGGCTGTGACTCATACGTCAGGCTGCGAGCAGTCGCGTCCAACAGCCTGGTTGACCAGTCCAGCCACGAGGAGGCCTGGTCGAGGACCGGGCCGCGGGGACGCTAAGCCCCGAAACAATCTCCAGGTATGGGTTAAGGCGACTTAAGGGTGACCTAATTACTGGATTTTAATAATATCAACATTGTGCCTACTTGGCAACCACTAATTATTCCTCTGTATGCTTTGTATAAATAATAATAATATTACTTATTCTCGATTAACAATAGGAAATAACGAGTTCGATTCCCGGACCGGAGAGGACTGGTTGGGCACGTTTCATCTCACCTAATGAAATAGGTACCTATTGATCCTATGGATACTTCATAGGATCAATTGTATATTATGATTTCGAGTTCCTTATCCGAAACTCTGCAGAAATCACCGATTCCTGCAGTGTTTCCTAGATATCTATTTCACCTAGCAGTAAATAGGTACCAGGAGATACCAACTCCTGGGTACCTATTTGGTACCCAGGAGTTGGTACCCAAATGTTTATATTATTATACGAGTTACCCCATTTTAGAGCGTCACTCAACACGGTTACCATAGAAAATGGACTGCGGGCGCTAGATATAGTTGGGAGACTAATGTAATATGATCCCCCTCACTAGGCCAACTACCGACCGTCTCAAGAAGGCACCCCACAACACTTGCCTAATTCCCGGGGTACCTATCTGTTGCTAAATAAACATCCGCATCATGTGAAAGGAGGAGTCAGGAGTCACAAGTTAGTGGTGAGTATCTTCATTATAAGTCTCACGAGGAAGATGTCTCACGGACTTAAAATCCCATAATATGAATATTGTTATAATCATTGCAATTATAATATTAAAGTATATATAATTGTTAAAATTGTCAGTCATTCCAAGACTTCATTCTTAAATGGCAGTACATCAATAATTGGGAAAGTTTACATTCAGGGTACTGTACATTAATATTAAAATTATTGTAATTGAAAAATCATTATTAAAATGATTATATTCCCGTTGTCAGAGAATGGTAACTTGAATATATATATATATATATATATATATATATATATATATATATATATATATATATATATATATATATATATATATATATAAATGCTACACTATATTGTGTAGTATTACTCATTAAGAAAACAACGCCTTGCCCTTCTTGGTGATATTGCCCTGAGGACCTGAGCCTGGAGCAGCTAGGAATCCCAGCACAAGCCTAGGGAGGAGAGAGAGAGAGAGAGAGAGAGAGAGAGAGAGAGAGAGAGAGAGAGAGAGAGAGAGAGAGAGAGAGAGAGAGAGAGAGAGAGAGAAAGAGAGAGAGTAAAGGAGGGAACGATTTTAACACGGTCCAGCTTGGGGGGGGGGGTATTATACTGTTGAAGAGAAGAAAGCAAAGTGAGGTTGGACCAAGATTCCCCGCACTCACAACAGCTACGAATTTCCACATACTGGTAAGAGTAGAGCTCCATAGAGCATGCTAAGCACCGTTTTAAAGGCTACGGAGCGGGGCAAAACAGCGACCTACCGAGCGCTTCGGGGGACCTTAAAAGTCTGAAAGCCAGATGCGACAGACGCCTAGCGACTAGCAATGGTTATGGAAGTGCCTGGAGGTGGAGGGGGAGGTGGAGGGGTTAAGACTTAAGGGGGGGGTTAAGACTCGTTCGAGAGCCAGTTTCCCACGACGACTTTTACACACCTTGAGGACGGCGTCCTCGGCCATCTTCGCCCTGATGGGTTAGTACTTAAATGTGTCTCGTGTCTTAAAATAGGTCGTGCCTTAAATTTTTCTCATGTCTTATATGTACACTATGTCTTAAAATATCTCTCATTTCTTGAAAAAAAAAATATTTATAGCCTAAAAAAAAATCATTCCTTAAAACGATCGATGTCTTAAACATATCTAATGAATTAAATGTCTCACGACTTATCTATATATCTCACATCATATATAATATATATATATATATGTCTCGTTTCAGGTGAACCATCACGCAGCCCTTCTAGCCAAGGTCAGTTAAATATTTAAAATGTTAAGTGATGATTGACAATTTCTCGGGCTCCAATTACCGGAGAGGCTCAGCCCCAACGAGGCAATTAATGTTCAAGAGATCTAACGAGCATTTAGGTATCGCACTTTCGTACATCTGTACATGATCTTATTTTTTTTTTCAAGTGGTTTACCGGTATCGAAATTTTTCCCAGTGTCAAATGATTATTATTGTTATAAACAGCCTCGTTGCGATTATTTCGGGGCTCGATTAGCGTCCCGCGGCCCGGTCCTCGACCAGGCCTCATACAATGGTGGTTCGGAGTTCATAACTTGTTTAATAAATATCAACAAAGCCGCCAAAGATTGACTATATATAGATAGATATGCGAACAAGCCTGAACGGTCTCCAGGCAAATTTGCAACTGAAAATAGATAGATATACATAGATAGTTACAGGTTTGTAAGTAGCTGCGTAACTGCTTGCTGAATCTGAGGTCAGGACGCATCCATGGCAGTAAGCTGAAGTTGAGAATCAAGAAGGATATGGATAAATTTTGGTCTTCAAGGTGGA
Source organism: Procambarus clarkii (assembly GCF_040958095.1). NCBI lineage: Eukaryota > Metazoa > Arthropoda > Malacostraca > Decapoda > Cambaridae > Procambarus > Procambarus clarkii. The sequence continues at coordinate 34,840,461 of NC_091150.1, read as the reverse complement.
CGACTAAGCGAACTGGTTGTCGGCCAGCATCTTTGAAGCAAATAGGATAGCTAATTTAAAAAACAAACCAATAGGCTCAATAGATACAAAGTTAAGCGTGGGTGGATGTAATTGAACACCTGGTATAATAAGGGCCAACATGCAGTGACTTCCCCTATTTCTTATATTCTAACATTTCGTTTTACAATTATTATTTTTAACATCTTTGTTGACAAAAATTCATTGCATTTTTGCCTAATCTGAGTAATTCAAGTCTTATTAAAGTGAGGATAATGTTGGGATTCACTGTCACGCAGGACAGAGGGTCATACACAAGACAATAGGTCTAAACTGTAGGCTGAAGCACATATATATATAACATGGTTACAATCAATGTTTTAATGTATGAATATGTGAAAACAACTTTCTATTGTACACTGCCACACAAGGGCAGGGATGGGTTCATAACTGATGCAGCTTAGAATATAAATAAAATTGTTCTTCATTCTTTAAAATGGACAAGCAAATTTTGGGTAAATTGTTAGGATATCGTGCAGTACACCTGATTCAATGAAATAGTTACACAGTTGATAGCTACACACCTATTGTACCACCAACTGTGTAACTATTTCATTGACTCAGGTGTACTGGACGACATCCTAACAAGTTATCCAAAATTTGCTTGTCCATTTTAAAGAATGAAGAACAATTTATATATTTTTTAAGCTGCATCACTTATGAACCTGCCCTTGTGTGGAACAATGTAGAGAAGTATTGGTTAGAAAATAAGGGTATGAATGAGTGGAATGGGCTGCTAGGTAGTAACATTTAGACAAAGTTAGAATATACATTGTTAGAATGGAATTGTAATATTTTGAGGAGGTAGGAAGGGGTTAAGTGGGACCTGCCTAGTATAGGTCGATTGGTCGACTGTTGTACCCCCTAGTACACGTGTCCTCCCCCCCCCCATCCCCCCCCCTCCCCCCCCCCCAAAAAAAGGCATATTCGTTCCCCTCCCTCGCAGGCATTTGCACACTGCCACCTCCACCACTATCCAGGCATGAGCACAATGCCCCACCACCACCACCCAGGCATGAGCACAATGCCCCACCACCACCCAGGCATGAGCACAATGCCCCACCACCACCACCCAGGCATGACCACAATGCCCCACCACCACCCAGGCATGACCACAATGACCCACCACCACCACCCAGGCATGAGCACAATGCCCCACCACCACCCAGGCATGACCACAATGCCCCACCACCACCACCCAGGCATGACCACAATGCCCCACCACCACCCAGGCATGACCACAATGCCCCACCACCACCACCCAGACATGAGCACAATGCCCCACCACCACCCAGGCATGACCACAATACCCCACCACCACCACCCAGGCATGAGAACAGTGCCCCACCACCACCCAGGCATGACCACAATGCCCCACCACCACCACCCAGGCATGACCACAATGCCCCACCACCACCACCCAGGCATGACCACAATGCCCCACCACCACCACCCAGACATGAGCACAATGCCCCACCACCACCCAGGCATGACCACAATGCCCCACCACTACCCAGGCATGAGCACAATGCCCCACCACCACCCAGGCATGACCACAATGCCCCACCACCACTACCCAGGCATGACCACAATGCCCCACCACCACCCAGGCATGACCACAATGCCCCACCACTACCCAGGCATGAGCACAATGCCACACCACCACCCAGGCATGACCACAATACCCCACCACCACCACCCAGGCATGAGCACAATGCCCCACCACCACCCAGGCATGACCACAATGCCCCACCACCACCACCCAGGCATGAGAACAGTGCCCCACCACCACCCAGGCATGAGAACAGTGCCCCACCACCACCCAGGCATGAGAACAGTGCCCCACCACCACCCAGGCATGAGAACAGTGCCCCACCACCACCCAGGCATGAGAACAGTGCCCCACCACCACCCAGGCATGAGAACAGTGCCCCACCACCACCCAGGCATGAGCACAATGCCCCACCACCACCACCCAGGCATGAGCACAATGCCCCACCACCACCCAGGCATGAGCACAATGCCCCACCACCACCACCCAGGCATGAGAACAGTGCCCCACCACCACCACCCAGGCATGAGCACAATGCCCCACCACCACCCAGGCATGAGAACAGTGCCCCACCACCACCACCCAGACATGACCACAATGCCCCACCACCACCACCCAGGCATGAGCACAATGCCCCACCACCACCCAGGCATGAGCACAATGCCCCACCACCACCCAGGCATGAGCACAATGCCCCACCACCACCCAGGCCTGAGCACAGTGCCCCACCACCACCCAGGCATGAGAACAGTGCCCCACCACCACCCAGGCATGAGAACAGTGCCCCACCACCACCCAGGCATGAGCACAATGCCCCACCACCACCCTGGCATGAGAACAGTGCCCCACCACCACCCAGGCATGAGCACAATGCCCCACCACCACCCAGGCATGAGCACAGTGCCCCACCACCACCCAGGCATGAGCACAATGCCCCACCACCACCCAGGCATGAGCACAGTGCCCCACCACCACCCAGGCATGAGCACAGTGCCCCACCACCACCCAGGCATGAGAACAGTGCCCCACCACCACCACCCAGGCCTGAGCACAGTGCCCCACCACCACCCAGGCCTGAGCACAGTGCCCCACCACCACCCAGGCCTGAGCACAGTGCCCCACCACCACCCAGGCCTGAGCACAGTGCCCCACCACCACCCAGGCCTGAGCACAGTGCCCCACCACCACCCAGGCCTGAGCACAGTGCCCCACCACCACCCAGGCCTGAGCACAGTGCCCCACCACCACCACCCAGGCCTGAGCACAGTGCCCCACCACCACCCAGGCCTGAGCACAGTGCCCCACCACCACCCAGGCCTGAGCACAGTGCCCCACCACCACCCAGGCCTGAGCACAGTGCCCCACCACCACCCAGGCATGAGCACAGTGCCCCACCACCACCCAGGCCTGAGCACAGTGCCCCACCACCACCCAGGCCTGAGCACAGTGCCCCACCACCACCCAGGCATGAGCACAGTGCCCCACCACCACCCAGGCATGAGCACAGTGCCCCACCACCACCCCAGGCCTGAGCACAGTGCCCCACCACCACCCAGGCATGAGCACAGTGCCCCACCACCACCCAGGCCTGAGCACAGTGCCCCACCACCACCCAGGCATTAGAACAGTGCCCCACCACCACCCAGGCATGAGCACAGTGCCCCACCACCACCCAGGCATGAGCACAGTGCCCCACCACCACCCAGGCATGAGCACAGTGCCCCACCACCACCCAGGCATTAGAACAGTGCCCCACCACCACCCAGGCCTGAGCACAATGCCCCACCACCACCCAGGCATGAGCACAATGCCCCACCACCACCCAGGCATTAGAACAGTGCCCCCATATACAATAAAGTCAGGTCCATTTGTATGAATATATTGTACACATGATGGTGGTAAAGGTTATATAGAGCTATCATCCCCAGCGCGTCCTTGTTGACTGGGTGCCTGGCTAGCGTGTCGGCCGAGGGTTGCGTGTCGGCCGAGGGTTAGCGTGTCGGCCGAGGATACCGTGTCGGCCGTGGCTAGCGTGTCGGCCGAGGGTTGTGTGTCGGCCGAGGCTAGCGTGTCGGCCGAGGGTTAGCGTGTCGGCCGAGGCTAGCGTGTCGGCCGAGGGTTAGCGTGTCGGCCGAGACTAGCGTGTCGACCGTGTCTTGCGTGTCGACCGAGGCTTGCGTGTCGACCGAGGCTTGCGTGTCGACCGAGGCTTGCGTGTCGACCGAGTCTAGCGTGTCGACCGAGGCTTGCGTGTCGGCCGAGGCTAGCGTGTCGGCCGAGGCTAGCGTGTCGGCCGAGTCTTGCGTGACGGCCGAAAGTCTTTTAACAGCCAGCTTTTGTTTGGATCAGTAATTCTCTTAATGGCTCTGAATTGCCTAGTTAAGGGATTTAATTCCTCCTTTTCGTGAGTGATTAGAACCAGGGCGGTACTGCAGGGGAAGGGGGGGAGACTGGACGTGATTGCTTGGACGTCAAAAGTCCTGGACCAGGACTTTGTCAAGCATTTGCACAAGCATTAACGAAACCTCTATATCATTTCTCAATCATGGCGGCTTTGTTAATATTTATTAAGAAGGTTATTAGTCCCCAAGCGCTTCGAGGTTGTTAGTAACCATAACTACTCGGGTTGTGACGTTTACAAGCTTGTAAATCTGTGTAAAATAACTGTAAACAAAGTCGCAATTATTGAAGAAAGATGTATAAGTTTCGCAAGTAGTTGCGTATGTGCCTCATGAAACCTTGCTCGGGAAACATGCTCTCTTGTTTGTTTTTTCGTCTGTTTTTTACACACACACACACACACACACACACACACACACACACACACACACACACACACACACACACACACACACACACACACACACAGTCGACCAAAGAACCAAATCTCAACCACCGCAAGCACAAATAGGTGAGTACACACACACACACACACACACACACACACACACACACACACTCACACACACACACACACACACACACACACACACACACACACACACACACACACACACACACACGAGGAAGCAGCCAGTAGCAGCTGTCTAACTCCCAGGTACCTATTTACTGCTAGGTAACAGGAGCATCAGGGGTAAAGGAAACTGCCCATTTGTTTTTCTGCCGGGATCGAACCCTGGTCCCTAGGTCCACGAGTCTAGAGCGCTGTCCACTCAGCCAGCCAGCCAGCCCCTAGTGTGGTGGTGGTGCTGTTGTGGTGATGGTGCTGGTACTGGGCCCAAGTACACCTAGCTGTGGTGTGTAGCTGAAAAGAGAAAGGTCTCCTTGGAGTCGCACTCTGAATTTCCTGTACAAAGTATTAGGTAACCAGGAACCCCTTTGGGTAAGGTACCACACACCTCTTCATCTTACGAGTGAAGAATAGAATTGAAAGTTTGATCATTGGAAGGCTTTTTTGACAAACTTAGATATATGTCGTATCCTAGTATATATACTAGGAAGACATGCTTGACATCTGGATATGCAAATTAGACGTTTGAAAGGTATTTGACCCCCTTACCATAATATCCTTGAATCCAAGTTTGATGGGATGAAAAGCGCACAATTTTTGTATTTGATATCATTCAAGATCATTCTTGGAGCTGTCATTCGGGTGCAGGAAAGTGGGCGATCTAGAACCATGTGTACTTTTCAAGCGGCTTCCTCCCCTATAAAAAAATTGAAAGATTTTGTTCCCCACATGCGCCCAGGGAAAATATGTAAATTTAATTATATATTACATACCTGTGTAAAGAACCATTTTGCATATATGTAAGTGTGAGCACAATTTTTTTTCCCCTGAAATGGTCAGAGTGGAGGCCTAAAGGTGTCGTGTTACTGGAAAGCTTGTTAATGTATACTTAATTGTAGCCAGACTCAACTGTGTGAGACGTGGTGGGAGGGGGGGTTACTCTGGAGGTGGGAGGAGGGGGGGTTACTCTGGAGGTGGGAGGAGGGGGGGTTACTCTGGAGGTGGGAGGAGGGGGGGTTACTCTAGAGGTGGGAGGAGGGGGTTACTCTGAAGGTGGGAGGAGGGGGGGTTACTCTGGAGGTGGGAGGACGGGGGGTTACTCTGGAGGTGGGAGGAGGGGGGGTTACTCTGAAGGTGGGAGGAGGGGGGGTTACTCTGGAGGTGGGAGGGGGGGGGTTACTCTGAAGGTGGGAGGAGGGGAGGTTACTCTGGAGGTGGGAGGAGGGGGTTACTCTGAAGGTGGGAGGAGGGGGGGTTACTCTGGAGGTGGGAGGGGGGGTTACTCTGAAGGTGGGAGGAGGGGAGGTTACTCTGGAGGTGGGAGGAGGGGGTTACTCTGAAGGTGGGAGGAGGGGAGGTTACTCTGGAGGTGGGAGGAGGGGGGGTTACTCTGGAGGTGGGAGGGGGGGGGGTTACTCTGAAGGTGGGAGGAGGGGGGTTACTCGGAAGGTGGGAGGAGGGGGGGTTACTCTGGAGGTGGGAGGGGGGTGGGTTACTCTGAAGGTGGGAGGGGGGGGTTACTCTGGAGGTGGAAATGGGTGGTGGGAGGGGGCTGTGGAAAGGGGGGGGGGAGAGACCGGTGAGAGAGGGGGGAAGGGTATGGAAAGTATGTGGATAAAGGGACACCCTCAAGAAGATTATATCTTAGACTATAAAAAAATGAGTCATTTAGAGATCAATTTAAACTCACGCTGCATGAAATAGCAAACCATCTTATTACAAATGATTAAACATCTGAAATCCTTGCACTGTATCCCTGTATCACTTCTAGTAGATTACTGATTACGAAGGGGCTATGAAGTGTGAAGATTAATAATACTAAACAGCAGCTCTTCTATGATCCTGTAATATCTCTATATCCAAATATTTTATGTATTAGAAAAAGACCTAACGTTAACGTATAATAATTTGTGTAAATATTGTAGTGATTTCGTTTTGTTGTTGTTGTAACTAGTTGACGTTATCATTTTAATATCTGATTCTGACATTTTGTGCTCTGTAAACCTTTTTGCGCTACCGCTCACAGGATGAGTATGGGGTGCACAATAAACTAGCCGGCTCCGACGACATCGACGAAAAACACGTGTGTACCTATATACACTGAGAAGAGAAGTGGATTGCACTTCTCGATGTATATGTACGGAGAAATATATATATATATATATATATATATATATATATATATATATATATATATATATATATATATATATATATATAACAGTTATCTTAGTTATCTTTCTAACAGTTATCTTACTCCCTGTGACCTGCAGCTTCTCCCTGTTTTCCTGTCTAAGACTTCGTCTTAATGACCATACTTCCCCATCTTCATCATCTTCTCAATTCAATTGTATATTATTTTTGGTATAAAAGTCTTTAATCGTTGTGGAGTTTTGTCCAAGCTAAATTTATTGTTCAATAAGAATATTATCACTTTAGGCACAAGTAATCATTTCCAAACATCTGTAATTGGTAACAATTCTCCGCACAAATATGGAGGCAACACTAGTTCTAAATTATCTAAATAGACAATATGAGGCAACACTAGTTCTAAATTATCTAAATAGACAATATGAGGCAACACTAATTCTAAATTGTCTAAATAGACAATATGAGGCAACACTAGTTCTAAATTATCTAAATAGACAATATGAGGCAACACTAGTTCTAAATTATCTAAATAGACAATATGAGGCAACACTAATTCTAAATTGTCTAAATAGACAATATGAGGCAACACTAGTTCTAAATTATCTAAATAGACAATATGAGGCAACACTAGTTCTAAATTATCTAAATAGACAATATGAGGCAACACTAGTTCTAAATTATCTAAATAGACAATATGAGGCAACACTAATTCTAAATTGTCTAAATAGACAATATGAGGCAACACTAATTCTAAATTGTCTAAATAGACAATATGAGGCAACACTAATTCTAAATTGTCTAAATAGACAATATGAGGCAACACTAATTCTAAATTGTCTAAATAGACAATATGAGGCAACATTACTTCTAAATGCTGCCCTAATAGACAATATGGGGGAGGGGGGGGGGGGGTCTCTATACTTATGGAACATATCCTAACCAACATTCTTGATAGAGGGGGGGGGGGGGGGAATTTTGAGCCTACCGGCGGCCATCTCATCGCGAAGACTGCCACATACATTATTCAGTACCTTCTCTCCTAAATTTATATATACAAGGCGTACACACCACCTAATCATGTTGGAACGAACATTCGTTACGATGATGGCCATTCACTTACGTTCCCCATTACATATCGTACGGCGCAAGTATTTGGTCCCCCCGTGAAATAGGGAGGCACGTGGTGTGTGTGTGTGGACGCTGGTGTGAACAAAATAGGGTGTGAACAGGTTAAACAAAAGTGTGCTCTATTACCCCGGGAGAGTTGTCGGAGCGTCCGTGGCACGTGAGGCTGCACTCTGGGCCGCTACAGCGTGTTTTGTCGCTTAATATTTACAAAACGTTGTGAGTGCCAGTCCCCGGGACGCGCCGGATCAAATACCAAACTTACTACACTCGGTTAAACTTACTCCAGACTGCCCAGCGCCCCCCACCTCCCTCCACCCATCCACAGGGAGAGCCTTCTCCTGCCCCCCTATTCCCCCCTCGCTGTTTGACTACACTTCACCATTTACTCCTCATTGGCGTACTCACAATCCCACCCCCTCATTTCCCCCCCCCCCCCTTTCACATTCTCAGGTTCATTGATTCCTTTCCCACCTTCCTGTCATCGCTTCCTCACCATCCCTCTATCCATCGTCTACCTCTTCCTTCCTCTTCCTTCCTTCCTCTTCCTTCCTTCCTTCGTCTCCTTCCTTCCTTACACTTCATGACATCTCCCCCACTCTCCTCCTATTTCCAAGCCTAGAAAACTATCCTTCCTACCCCCACCCCATCCCCTGGAGGCTCCACCAGGGACAGAAAGTTTGTAGGGGGTCCTGGGAGCAGTTACCCCTGCGAGCCACATTACCCATGAAGCGCGCCGACGCCCCCGCCAGATGCGAACAGGCAGGTCGCCGCGCGTCTGCCACCTCCCATCAACCCGGCCACACTCCCTCCTGCAGAAGAGATTACCGCCGCCGCCCTCCGCTAAACTCGACCTTATAGCATAAAAACACACGGCGGGTTATCCCCGTGATGGGGCTTTTCGTCAGCGGCCGAGAGTTTGGGAAAACGGTCGTTGAGGCCGAGCGCCGCAGGGACGAAAGTCGACGCGGGCGACGGAGAGAGAAAACGGGAGTTTGTGCAGGGAAGGTGAGAGTCGGGGAATTAAAATGAACAAATGCTATTAGCGCTCGACTAGTGATGAATATTCGAGGTACACGGGTCGGGTTTCAGGCGGTCCTACCTCATTAGGCTCCTCCCCTCACGTGGGTCTTGGGGGAGACGGGCCCGTCGCTTCCCCTCAGACTTGAGACTTATTAACCTGCTCGCTCCACGAAACACTACACCTGGGGCTCGCCACCACTAAGCTTGCATTATCAACAACTTCATAATAAAAAGTGATGGACCGGAAATGCCATGTTGCGAGCACCTTGCTAAATATTCGCTTGAGTTTTGGCTTTAGGCGCGAAATATATGGCGGGAAGGCCGGGGATTTGCGGGAAGGCTCGTGGTGAAGGAAGAAGAGAATATGAATGGTAATTATTGCAGCCAGTTTGTATATGTGTAGCTTAATTATACTCTTGTCTGCAGGGCTCTGATTTGCTGTTATGGTTTCATGTTCCTGTGAGTACAAGCCGGATGCCATTGTGCTAGATACTAGCCGGACACCTCTCAGGAGCTGTGCAATCACTTTTTTAACTCTCGTGTTCTTGATGATATCCTCATAATGCACCCAGAGTTTGCCTGTGTAGGCTACTGAACATATGGCCCCTGTATGACTAACCATCCTGTGAGATGGGGACTTTTAGTATCACTGCTGCCTTACTCACTCTTGTGTTGATGATATTCTCATAATGCGCCCAGAGTCTGCCAGTGCAGACAACTTATCACATGCCTCTGTATGACTAACCATCCTGTGTGATGGGGATTTTTAGTATCACGTAGCTAGCTTTTTGACACACTGTACTCCCTTTCATATAGTTCAGGGTAGCTTCACAAATGCAAATGTATCTAATGTACTACTAATAAAAATATATAAAAAAAATTCTGAGAGAAAATGAGATAGAGAGAGAGAGAGAGAGAGAGAGAGAGAGAGAGAGAGAGAGAGAGAGAGAGAGAGAGAGAGAACGAGACAGAGATGGAAGGGAAAGGGAATAGGGCAAGAGGGAGAAAGGGGAAGGAGACGGGGGTAACGGAGAAAAGCGGGGGGTGGGGGATAGAGAGACCCGGGAACCGCCGGATACGTCCCGTATGATCATAACAAAAACCGATTGCATTTGTTTTTCAACAGTGTACAATATTTATTGCAGTGAACGGAGTCTCATAGGGTATATACACCCAGAGGTGTATTCCACTTCTGGGTGTAAATACACCCAGAGGTGTATTCCACTTCTGGGTGTAAATACACCCAGAGGTGTATTCCACTTCTGGGTGTAAATACACCCAGAGGTGTATTCCACTTCTGGGTGTATATATACAATGAGAGTTTGCTTTAGTCCTGGACTGTGTTCAAGACTAAAGTATTAAATCTACATTTTCTTTCTTGTGAGCCTCATTGTCCAATCGCTGGACGGAGTCATTTTGTCCAACTCCAACATAGGATGGTGTTCACACCTCATACAGAAGTTAATATCGTTGGCAACAATCCCATTGCTTTTCAGATTTGCTGGTTGGTCAGTAAACTATTGTTGAGGCCTCAATAGCCCTCCAGGGATTAATAAGCCTTAAGTCCAGCAGCAGACTTGCTGGATGGGTAGTAGGCTACTGTTGTGGCCTCAATAACACTCCAAAGGCTGATATAGGCCTTAAAAGCCCATCGCCAAACAAAAAAAAAGCAGACCAAATCCCATGGCTACACCCGCTCAGAAGCATCAGCAGAGCGTCGTTGCGCGAGCAGCCGAAGGCTTCCGGTAATGTCCTTCCGAAGCAGCTTGGGCTCCACCAACACCCTTCACACCGACGGCTCCAGCACCAGGCAGGGCGCCGTGGGGGGAGATGAGCGTAGGGACCACAGCTTCTGCTCCCTCTTAACACGGCACAGTCTTAGATGTCCGTTCTGCTTAATTTGTAAGAAGCGGAGGATGGTGATGGATTAAGATCGCTGCACAAGGTACGGTTGACCCACACGAGGCACCTCCTATCCTCCATCTATCTATCTTCCATCTATCTATCCTCCATCTATCTATCCTCCTGTATAGATAGTTCACTTTGTAACTAGGTGGACAATCGGACAAATATTGACATGATGGACATATGGAAAGTAGAATTTTGCAGTCCTGAAAAAAATTCAGCTAACCCCCAAATTAAGTAATCTATTAACACATATATGTACCATATTAGGCTTCAGATAGTGTGTAGTAGGCTTAGGATGCCTAGGTTAGGTTGACTCTCATTGGCAACACAGATATCAACCAAAACTCATTCGTATATAGGTCTAACCTTCGTACAAACTAACCTACATACGAACTGTCCAAACTACATAATTACTAACTGTTATGACCCCACATACACCACGTATGACTGGTGTATGATGTGATCAAACCTTAGTATAATATAAGGCAGTGTAGCCTAGTATAATGTATCTTGAATATACGATTATGTGTATATAGTATTGAATTCAATGTATTACTATAATTACTGTATATGCCATGCTTATGTATTACTATGTATACACTTATATACCTGATGTATTACGTATGTACTATGATATGTCCATTTCATTGCTATTAAGAGTAATAGCCTTTTGTCACTCTGCACTGATTGTACTTGGTACTTGATATTCTTATATTGTGAGAACATGTACAAATAGGCAGGTTTTTAATGATTAGGTTGTGTATATTATACTTCTCTTATATTACTGTGGAATTATGCATTAGAGGTTAACTTGGAAAGCTCTCCAATCCTCCCATAACCCAGCCTCCCCCTCCCCCTTGTGTACCGGTCAAATCAGTGCTACCAAGTCTCGTTGATATGAACTCTTTTTGACCAGACCACACACTAGAAGGTGAAGGGACGACGACGTTTCGGTCCGTCCTGGACCATTCACAATCGACTTGAGAATGGTCCAGGACGGACCGAAACGTCGGCGTCCCTTCACCTTCTAGTGTGTGTGGTCTGGTCAACTTACTTTAGCCACGTTATTGTGACTCATCGCCTGCATATGAACTCTTTGTTTGATTCTTTATATATAAATATATTATCTCTTGGGTATGATTTGATACTCTCTTGGAAAATGTATTTTGTAACACTAAATTAGTTATATGTACCCTCAAGGATCTATTGCTTGTAAATGTCATGTTCTGAGTTTGTGATATTTGAAGGAGAAGTGACAGGTTACTCGCAGTGTTGGATAAACTGCGTCTTGAGGCGTCTTGCTCTTGTTTGCTCATGTGGCATTATGCGGGGCTTCCCATAGCCCGTGCTACTTGGAACTTTTTGTTCTCAGAAGCTGAATCTATAACAGCATGTGTGTTTACAGGTTACAGTTGTGTGTGTAAACTAAAGTCTCTGAAAATGTAATAAGTTATTACGAAACGCGTCCAGGCGTCAGACTAGAAATAAAAATGAATTTTGGAGAATTGATTTTTCAATTACCATCGACATTGAAGAGAAACATAAGAAATATTGAGAAAATTCGTGTTAGAATTATTAATCTTACCTTTTCGGTCATATTCAACAACATAGGTTTACAAAAAACACTGCTACTAATATATATATATATATATATATATATATATATATATATATATATATATATATATATATATATATATATATATATATATATATATATATATATATACATATATACATACATGTACACAAATACATATACATATCAGTAATCTTTTTATATCACAAGTGATTCAACAAGAGGCTCACAACAGTCACTATACAAGGCGCTTTACATCTATGGTGAGTCACACAGTTACTAGTCTTGCTCCACACCCACCCAACTGGGCGGCAAATTTACAGTCATGTGCATGCTGCACCTACAGTAGGCAAATTTTGGATACTTCACTAAAATTCTTGGCAGTACATCATTATGAATGAAGTACTTACACATTTCTTTGACACCATTGATGGTGTTATCTGTGAATTCTGCGATTTTTTCACATTCCATTATATAATGACGTAAGGTATGCGAGTAGTTCTGCTGACAGAGTTTACATTCAGTCAGATCTACATCAGCAGATGTTATAAACTCCCAGAGGTACTTGTAGCTGAGCCTAAGCCTAGCGGTGGTAACATTTAGAAGTCTGGTAACCTTATTGGATGACTCATAGACGTGCGGTTCTTCCTGCATAATAGAATGATGATAGATGGAGTAACTGGTGTGAATTTCACTTTGCCTCAAGTCTACGAGATTTTGATGATATTCCCGGAACATTACTGCTCTCAGGCTGCTCAAAGGCAGTCTAAGTTGGTAATCAATTCCCTCTACGAGCAAAAGTTTTGGCCAACTCATCAGTTCTACCATGCATTCGGAGACCAATATGGGAAGACATCCACAGGAGACAAACTCTGACACCATCATTGATTATTTCATTATATCTGTATCTAGTCTCAGACACAAGCACGTCACAGTTATGCCTTTGGGAGCTGAGGGCAGTCAAGGACGACAAGGAGTCACTCACAATTATCGTGTCAACTTTGGATTTATATACTCGTTCGAGTACAAGGATTATAACCGTTGAAGAGTGGCGGCCTATTCCATACAACACAGCCCTATTCCACACAACACAGCCTTATTCCATACAACACAGCCCTATTCCACACAACACAGCCTTATTCCATACAACACAGCCCTACCCCACACAACACAGCCCTACTCCACACAACACAGCCCTACCCCACACAACACAGCCTTACTCCACACAACACAGCCCTACCCCACACAACACAGCCCTACTCCACACAACACAGCCCTACTCCACACAACACAGCCCTACTCCACACAACACAGCCCTACTCCACACAACACAGCCCTACCCCACACAACACAGCCCTACTCCACACAACACAGCCCTACTCCACACAACACAGCCCTACTCCACACAACACAGCCCTACTCCACATAACACAGCCCTACTCCACACAACACAGCCCTACTCCACACAACACAGCCCTACCCCCACACAACACACCCCTACCCCACACAACACAGCCCTACTCCACACAACACAGCCCTACTCCACACAACACAGCCCTACTCCACACAACACAGCCCTACTCCACACAACACAGCCCTACCCCACACAACACAGCCCTATCCCACACAACACACCCCTACCCCACACAACACAGCCCTACTCCACACAACACAGCCCTACCCCCACACAACACAGCCCTACTCCACACAACACAGCCCTACTCCACACAACACAGCCCTATCCCACACAACACACCCCTACCCCACACAACACAGCCCTACCCCCACACAACACAGCCCTACCCCACACAACACAGCCCTACCCCACACAACACAGCCCTACTCCACACAACACAGCCCTACTCCACCCCCACCCTACTCCACACAACACAGCCCTACCCCACACAACACAGCCCTACCCCACACAACACAGCCCTACCCCACACAACACAGCCCTACTCCACACAACACAGCCCTACTCCACACAACACAGCCCTACTCCACACAACACAGCCCTACCCCACACAACACAGCCCTACTCCACACAACACAGCCCTACCCCACACAACACAGCCCTACTCCACACAACACAGCCCTACTCCACACAACACAGCCCCCACTGCACCTCCGCCCTGCCGCTCACACTATCAATTGCGAGGTCGGCACCGTGGGCTGTAGCCTCTACTCCATGAATTATGACGTATAACCCATTAATTGAACCCGTGCATGGCAGTGACTGATATACGCCATGCTGTCTCCTCTCCCTTCCTCTCCCCCCTTTACTCCCTCCTGCTCTTCTTCACTCCCCATTTTCCTCTCCTGCTGTCCTCTTCCATTTATTTTTCTCACGCTATTCCATATATATCCCATCTTGTTCTATATCCACTTCCTTTTTCTTTCTTTTTACGTTGTGACCCCATGATCATTCTCTCTCTCTCTGTCTCTCTCTCTCTCTCTCTGTCTCTCTTTCTCTCTCTCTCTCTCTCCCCCTCTCTTTCTCTCTCTCTTTCTCTCTCTCTCTCTCTCTCTCTCTCTCTCTCTCTCTCTCTCTCTCTCTCTCTCTCTCTCTCTCTCTCTCTCTCTCTCTCTCTTTCTCTCTCTCGTAACACTGCGAAGTGGTTATAAAATGTTGAAGATATGCAAATATCAATAACTTTATCGTATGAACACTTTATGTTAGTTCTTCTCGTAATTGTCTCGTAATCCTAAATTTGTGATATCAATTCTGCGAGTTTGTCTTATACCGCTCTAGTGGTAAACCTCACTTTGTTTATACAACATTTTCACCTTCCAAATTGTAAGCAAAATACCACTCACTTTATGCCTAAAATGTGCGTTAGATTTGGTCTAGTTTAGCCTGAATTATTCCCACAACCAGACCATCACCAGAGAAGTTTTAACAAAAAACACGGAAATCATCGATAGATTCAGCGATAGCAGGCGGCTTGATATCTGCGAGGCACTACACATTAAGAAGTCAACACCAGCAATCAACAGCCAATTAATGCACAACTATATTCTACCCATTTCAAGACTCCGCACCAATATAGAAGCATCAAGAAATATGGGCCAATAGGCCCTTTGCAGTTACTTACATTCTTCCCTTTAACTTACCCAATATTATACCCATTGTTTCGTGTTCTGTCTTGTGTTGAAACTTTGTTTTCACCTCATCCAAAACTGTTGTAACATATCACCTCACCCAAATGCAGGTATAAAATCGAAGATGTTTAAGCTCTGTTCAGTTATAGTTGTGTGTGTGTAAACTAAAGTCTTTGAAAATGTAATAAGTTTTACGAAACGCGCTTAAGTGTCGCGTCAGACTAGAAATAAAAATGAATTTTGGAGAATTGATTTTTCAGTTACCATCAACAGTGAAAAAAAATATAAGAAACATTGAGAAAATTCGTGTTAGAATTATTAATCTTACTTTTTCGGTCATATTTAATAATATATATAGATATATATATAGCGTATACATTTCGTTCTGAAGATGTATTATTAAATACGAAAGTACTTAAGGAAATTCCTGTTTCAATTCTTCCTTCGTGGTCTGACACTGTCACATTTTTCATCGCGCGTTAATTTTCGTGATTTACACACAAATATTGTGTATTTGAAAAAGTATAGTTTTTTGAAAGAAGCTTTGTTCGGCTTGAATTTCACGGGGGATGTGTTACATCTAACTCAGCTGTCAACCGGGGCAGGAAAATGTCAGCAACAGACACACACGGGGTGTTCTTGACTACACTTCCTGGCACGCTGGAACCGCCTGGATATAACTGGATAACTTGCGGGAGAGCAAAATCTTGGCACAAAGGAAGCTGCAAAGCTCACTTGGCTACTCAAGCCAGCAGTGGCTATCAGGGAGTAGGCTCTAAGGCCTAGAAATGTATGTATCCCTTTTACGTCACCGCCACTTAAAAAAAATACTATGTATCCTAACCTATCGAAAATCTGAGATAACAAATGTTTTATATGTGGTGGGCATAAGGTATCGGACTTCATAATGTTCTTGTCGGGACAGGTTTTAACCCTACTGCTATCGGAGCGTCGGGGGGGGGGGGGGATGTACAAGCTGTCTTCTCAAATAATTGAGTGTATTTTGGCTCAATAATCCTCAATTATCCTGGACAAAGAAGCAGGAAAACAATTGGAGCTATGTGCCACTATCAAATAATGTCACTCACAACCAATTCAGTGGTTTCAGTGAAAAATTCCTCTTTGGCGTCGAAGGATGGAAAGAAGCAATCTCTCAAATTTTCCTGCACTTGAAGAGTTGGTTTTATGATGCTGGATCCATAACACCTACTGTGTGTGTAAACAAAATTTTGCCTCATTTGGAAATGCTGTCAGAATCGTTTGATAGATATTTTGCTGACCTGAAGATTTCAGAAGAATGGATCATGAATCCATATTCCTACAAATTTTAAGAAAATGTCAGACGATGAAGAGCTGAAGGAAGAACTTATTGGTTTGTGAACCAATCCAGCGCTTGAAATGTAATTCGAAAGCAAGAACTTTTGGTGGAATTTTCGTGCTGGGCGCCATTTGTGCCCCCGAGACTTGGCGGGAAAGCACTCGTGTGTCCTCATGCGTGTGTGTGACTCTCGATTGAGTTCTCTGTTGTCAATCAAGACAAAATCTAGAAATCGCTTGAATCCAAAGGCAGAATTTTGGGGTCGCAATCAGCAGGAACGTTCCCGTTTTTTTACAAAATCGTGAATGAGAAGCAGGAACAAAGACGTCAGTGAATTTTATGTTCACAGTTAGGATTGATTTTACTGTTATTACTTTTTCCTAATTCCTTAATTGATGTTAAAAGGTTATACACCGAGTCAAAAGCATACATTTTTCTTGGTCCAATTTGCTCACCCACAGTATTGTATGTGGTTCAGTTCGTGGTTCAAAAATTTGACATTTGAATTTGAATTTTCAAATGTGATATTACTTTTGTCGGTTGGGAACATAAATCAAATATTTGCTAGGGTGTGGAGGGCGTTGAAAAGGTTGTGAACCAGTGACTATGCAGTAAACAGGTGCCTGGGAGTTATACACGACTGTTGTGGAGTAGCAACTTGGGAGAGTCAGTCTTTGACAAGCCTCGACAACCTTGACAAGCCTAATAGGCTCTGTCCAGCTCAAGGGCAGACACTTAACGTCACACTCAAAGGCAGACGCTTATCATTTGTTAAGCGGCGGCTGTGGAAGTGTGCATTATTACACCGTCACAGCTTAGGGCAGATAATTTTTTTTGCCTTGAAAACTGCCAACTGTTTGTAATTTCTGCCAACTGCACATGTTGGAGTACAGTTGGCGCAGCCAGACCACTTGGTCGGTCTGCGACCAAGACCGGTCTTGGTCTTGATCATGGTCTTGTGGGCCTTGATCGGTCTCGGTAGGTTTGCGTTCGATCTCAGATGGTCGAAGTGGTTTGGCACTGGTCCTTCCCTCCGTCTTGTCCCAGATCAAAGTGATATATGTAGCTGAACTGGCTTAGTGCTTTCTCCCCATTATTACCTTACTTTTTTTTTTAACTGAGACTGGGATTCATTAGGGTTGACATTTGGAGTACCTAGTGTAACTGCAAGCAAGAGCTGTTATCGTACCTCAGCTCATCTTTTAAATAAGGTAACCTTACTCTCCTTATGTTTAACTATGCCACCATTCAGTCCACAATAGGCAATTGAAATTGACTATGATGTCAATGCTCAAGCATTTACGAAACCTGTACATCTTTTCTCAATCATGGTGCTTATGTTTACATTTATTACACATTTTATGAACTCGGAAGCACTTCGAGGTTATTTATAATAATAATAACCTTGAGGTTGTTAATGGCTCGCGACATTAACATACTGTCCCGTTTTCTGTTCATGGGTCCTCTGGTAGGTTAGGATAAGGGCACCTATAGTACGACCGTTTATAGACGTCGGGAACGCTGGCGAGAACGGACTCAGTTATCCAGTGGGTCAACCCATTCATGCAGTAATTTACATGTCTTCACGCTCTCTCTCCCAAGAAATGCAATGCATTCCTTTAGAAAGAAATGCATTGAAGCCAAGCCCATTGCTTTAGGAATGCAATGGGCTTGGCGCTTCTCCTTTAGGGGGTGCCCCAAGACCTATAAGCTTCTCCAAGACCTATAGTCATTGTGTAGTTATACGAAACTATCGAAGCAGACCTCTTGATAAGTGATTGGTCTCACAGGTGTGTTGTCATCTTTCCTCCCCCCCCCCATCTGTTATTTGGTCTGTACTTGTCTTGCGAGAGTCTCCCCTCTGTGTCACGTTTTCTTTTGTTTTCTTATTGTCGGTCACTCCGTTTTCTCTCTCTCTCTCTCTCTCTCTCTCTCTCTCTCTCTCTCTCTCTCTCTCTCTCTCTCTCTCTCTCTCTCTCTCTCTCTCTCTCTCTCTCTCTCTCTCTCTCTCTATATATATATATATATATATATATATATATATATATATATATATATATATATAATACATATATATATATACACAAGAGTTGTTACATTCTTGTGCAGCATCTAGTACGCATGTAAACGTACTGTACTTGTACGTATCTTGTACAGGATACGAACACAGGACAAAGCGTTCGCGGAACGAACACTGGTAAGGCGAGCGTCTTACCACTACGCCACGGAGACTATTTGTCGTTACTTGACACAGATTCAAAGAAGGGGAAGGGAACTATCAGGGGGAAAGCGCCAAGCCATTACGACGATATGGCACTGGGAAGGGATCAGGATAAGGATTTGGGATGGGATGAGGGGCGGGGGGGAAAGGAATGGTGCCCAATCACTTGGACGGTCGGGGGATTGAACGCCGACCTGCATGAAGCAAAACCGTTGATCTACCGTCCAGCCCAAGTGGTGGCTCTCGATTTCTTTCCTTGGAATGTGTTGTGAAATACTTAAAATCAAACACTGTTGAGCTTTATTGATAATTTTCATTCAGCAATTTCCATAATATTTGATATCTAACCCTAAACTACAAATGAAGATACGACGACGTTTCTGTCCGTCTTGGACCATTTTAAAGTCACGACTTGACAATAATAATGGCGCTGGACGGACCGAAACGTCGTGTCGTCTCTCCAGTTTCAGTTGTGGGGGGATGTATATGTCAACTCTTCAGCCACGCTGTTGTCACTCGTCGTTTTCGTAATATTTATCTATAATTTTGTCTTGTCAAGGCTGCCCTTGGCACTCGTGTGGCGCGGTGTTGCAGTGTCATTAAACAGCACCAGTGCGAGAAGGCCACTAGGCACCGTGCTGTCGTCTTGAGCGGCCACGAGCACAGATCCTGTGCTTGTAGAGGCGCTACTGAGCTGGTCAAGCGGGCTAGTAGGACGGGAGAGCAGGATAGGTGGCTGGTTAGGAGACCTGGGGCCAGATTCACGAAGCAGTTACGCAAGCACTTACGAATCTGTACATCTTTTCTCAATCTTTGACGGCTTTGTTTACAATTATTAAACAGTTAATGAGCTCCGAAGCACCAGGAGGCTGTTTGTAACAATAACAACAGCTGAATGGGTAGTTTTTATGCTTGTAAACTGTTTAATAAATGTAACCAAAGCCGTCAAAGATTGAGAAAAGATGTATAGGTTCGTAAGTGCTTGCGTAAGTGCTTTCGTGAATCTGGCCCCTGGGAGAGAGGGGGGGGGGGGGGTCGCAGGGATAGAGGGGGGGGGGGGTCGCAGGGATAGAGGGGGGGGGGGCTGGCCCATCCCACGCCTCACACAAACAACCTAAACACCTAACTACCAGGAGGGGAAAAATGGGTTAGGTATGAGGGCTGGCTGGCAACTCGACCAATCAGGGTGCGCGTTACATAAACAAAGCGGATAATGTGGTAGAGGACGACTCGGTACGACCCTCCACCCTCCCACCAGGACCCTTCACCCTCCCCTCGCTGGGGTGAGGGGAGCCGCCAGTGTTACCACACCCACCTCGCCCCCACACACACCTTCCCCTCACCCCAACCACCAAACTTAGTAAACAAAAAAATAGCGGTCTCACCTAACTTAAATATGCCAATATCTTTAATACTGTCTAACTTACCTAAAACTTCGTCAGATATTAAACAACAGCAAAAATAATGTCGGCATCGTGTTATTTATACAAATTCCCAGGAAGATAATACTGAAAATAGTAATCCAGCTTCAGTATCACCTCATCTAGGCGGTGCTGCCACCTACAGGGAACCAGTCATGTCACGTAACAAAGAACCTCCTCCTATGCCGCACAAGTTCTGTGCACCTACTCCCAAAGCGATATGAAAAGGCTTGAAAGCATTCAAATGAAGTCATGACAATCATTCTTGGAGTTCCTCGGTACAGTGTTGTCCCCATTGCTTTCTAGACCCCTTTGGTATCTCTGGTAAAATTTGCCAAGCTATTTTTCCACAGATGTGGGTTCTAGACGCGTTGAAACAGTATGAGACCCAAGAGCTGCCATCTATTCTTTTCCATCGCTTCACTGCAGCAGTACTCAGAGGGGGAAATCCACACTGCAACTCTGCATTCTTGGTTCCTCTGCCTGCCATTGGAGGAGCTTGACAACTAATATATATATATATATATATATGTATATATATATATGTATATATATATATATATATATATATATATATATATATATGTATATATATATATGTATATATATATATGTCGTACCTAATAGCCAGAACGCACTTCTCAGCCTACTATTCAAGGCCCGATTTGCCTAATAAGCCAAGTTTTCATGAATTAATGTTTTTTCGTCTACCTAACCTACCTAACCTAACCTAACCTAGCTTTTTTTGGCTACCTAACCTAACCTTACCTATAAATATAGGTTAGGTTAGGTTAGGTAGGGTTGGTTAGGTTTGGTCATATATCTACGTTAATTTTAACTCCAATAAAAAAAAATTGACCTCATACATAGAGAAAAGGGTAGCTTTATCATTTCATAAGAAAAAAAATTATAGTAAATATATTAATTCAGGAAAACTTGGCTTATTAGGCAAATCAGGCCTTGAATAGTAGGCTGAGAAGTGAGTTCTGGCTACTAGGTACGACATATATATATATATATATATATATATATATATATATATGTATATATATATATGTCGTACCTAGTAGCCAGAACGCACTTCTCAGCCTACTATGCAATGCCCGATTTGCCTAATAAGCCAAGTTTTCATGAATTAATTGTTTTTCGACTACCTAACCTACCTAACCTAACCTAACCTAACTTTTTCGGCTACCTAACCAAACCTAACCAATAAAGATAGGTTAGGTTAGGTTAGGTAGGGTTGGTTAGGTTCGGTCATATATCTACGTTAATTTTAACTCCAATAAAAAAAATTGACATCATACATAATGAAATGGGTAGCTTTATCATTTCATAAGAAAAAAATTAGAAAAAATATATTAATTCAGGAAAACTTGGCTTATTAGGCAAATCGGGCCTTGCATAGTAGGCCAAAAAGTGAGTTCTGGCTACTAGGTACGACATATATATATATATATATATATATATATATATATATATATATATATATATATATATATATGTCGTACCTAGTAGCCAGAACGCACTTTTCAGCCTACTATGCAAGGCCCGATTTGCCTAATAAGCCAAGTTTTGCTGAATTACTATATTTTCTCTAATTTTTTTCTTATGAAATGATAAAGCTACCCATTTCATTATGTATGAGGACAATTTTTTTTTATTGGAGTTAAAATTAACGTAGATATATGACCGGATCTAACCAACCCTACCTAACCTAATCTAACCTATCTTTATAGGTTAGGTTAGGTTAGGTTGCCGAAAAAGTTAGGTTAGGTTAGGTTAGGTAGGTTAGGTAGTCGAAAAACAATTTATTCATGAAAACGTGGCTTATTAGGCAAATCGGGCCTTGCATAGTAGGCTGAGAACTGCGTTCTGGCTACTAGGTACGACATATATATATATATATATATATATATATATATATATATATGTCGTACCTAGTAGCCAGAACGTACTTCTCAGCCTAGTATGCAAGGCCCAATTTGCCTAATAAGCCAAGTTTTCATGAATTAATTGTTTTTCGACTACCTAACCTACCAAACCTAACCTAACCTAACTTTTTCGGCTACCTAACCTAACCTAACCTATAAAGATAGGTTAGGTTAGGTTAGGTAGGGTTGGTTAGGTTCGGTCATATATCTACGTCAATTTTTACTCCAATAAAAAAAATTGACTTCATACATAATGAAATGGGTAGCTTTATCATTTCATAAGCAAAAAATTTGAGAAAATATATTAATTCATGAAAACTTGGCTTATTAGGCAAATTGGGCCTTCCATAGTAGGCTGAGAAGTGCGTTCTGGCTATTAGGTACGACATATATATATATATATATATATATATATATATATATATATATATATATATATATATATATATATATATATATATATATATATATATATATATATGTCGTACCTAGTAGCCAGAACTCACTTTTTGGCCTACTATTCAAGGCCCGATTTGCCTAATAAGCCAAGTTTTCATGAATTAATTGTTTTTCGACTACCTAACCTACCTAACCTAACCTAACCTAACTTTTTCGGCTACCTAACCAAACCTAACCTATAAAGATAGGTTAGGTTAGGTTAGGTAGGGTTGGTTAGGTTCGGTCATATATCTACGTTAATTTTAACTCCAATAAAAAAAAATTGACCTCATACATAATGAAATGGGTAGCTTTATCATTTCATAAGAAAAAAATTAGAAAAAATATATTAATTCAGGAAAACTTGGCTTATTAGGCAAATCGGGCCTTGAATAGTAGGCCAAAAAGTGAGTTCTGGCTACTAGGTACGACATATATATATATGTATATATATATATATATATATATATATATATATATGTATATATATATATATATATATATATATATATATATATATATATATATATATATATATATATATATATATATATATATGTCGTACCTAGTAGCCAGAACGCACTTCTCAGCCTACTATGCAAGGCCCGATTTGCCTAATAAGCCAAGTTTTCCTGAATAATTGTATTTTCTCTAATTTCTTTCTTATGAAATGATAAAGATACCCATTTCATTATGTATGAGGTCAATTTTGTTTTATTGGAGTTAAAATTAACGTAGTTATATGACCGAACCTAACCAACCCTACCTAACCTAACCTAACCTATCTTTATAGGTTAGGTTAGGTTAGGTAGCCGAAAAAGTTAGGTTAGGTTAGGTTAGGTAGGTTTGGTAGTCGAAAAACAATTAATTCATGAAAACTTGGCTTATTAGGCAAATCGGGCCTGGCATAGTAGGCTGAGAAGTGCATTCTGGCTACTAGGTACTTCATATATATATATATATATATATATATATATATATATATATATATATATATATGTCGTACCTAGTAGCCAGAACGCACTTCTCAGCCTACTATGCAAGGCCCGATTTGCCTAGTAAGCCAAGTTTTCCTGAATTAATATATTTTCTCTAATTTTTTTCTTATGAAATGATAAAGCTACCCATTACATTATGTATGAGGTAAAAATTTTTTTATTGCAGTTAAAATTAACGTAGATATATGACCGAACCTAACCAACCCTACCTAACCTAACCTAACCTATCTTTATAGGTTAGGTTAGGTTAGGTAGCCGAAAAAGTTCGGTTAGGTTAGGTTAGGTAGGTTAGGTAGTCGAAAAAACATTAATTCATGAAAACTTGGCTTATTAGGCAAATTGGGCCTTGCATAGTAGGCTGAGTAGTGCGTTCTGGCTACTAGGTACGACATTATATATATATATATATATATATATATATATATATATATATATACACTTTTTACATAGAGAACATCTAAGGAACTTAGAGAGAAACTTCTAAAGAGCCGCTTCACCGCTGAAGGACATCTTTAAGACAAGAGTTAGCAGGCAAGGCTGTCCGGGAGTGACAGTTCATCATGGAGAGTCTAGAGCGCGAGATGCTGCTTCTGCTGCTGCTGCTGCTGCTTCTGCTGCTGCTGCTGCTGCTGCTGCTGCTGCTGCAGGATGGATGTACTGCGGATAGAGCAGAGAAAGATGAGGTAGTAGGAGGTAGAGGAGCAGGTTGAGTAGGAGTAAGGAAAAGGGGTACGGAAGGAGTAGGGAAAGGGGGTGCAGGAGTATAAGGAAGAGACAGAGGGGTTACGGCAGCAGGAGGCGCAGAGTATAGTAGGAGTAGGAGGAGGAGGGCGCGACAGCCCCAGGCGGAGCGCTGGTGTGGTACCACTCCCTAGGGCCATTTCCCCTCTGACGGATGCTTGCCTCCCTCACTCCGACACATTTAATGGCCAGACGTTGCCTGTAAATCAAATGCGAGCGTCACTTTTATGGAGACTTATGGACCAGAGACGGTTGACGCCACCCTGGGCGGGCGGCCATCCACCAACCCTCTGATGGATGTTCGTCCGCTGACGCCTTGACGCACATCCACCATCCGTCTGATGGATGGCCGTCAGACGCACGCGGCTCTACGCAGTGTATTCTAGCTGCGTAACTCCTGACGTTAGGGCGTTCAGCTGACACTTGAAGCGTGACCTTCGTCAGCCCAGCCCTCGTGACCACTGTCAACCGCGCCCAGGAATGGGTCTCAGGAACTCAGAAAAAATGATAACGAAAAATAATCTTACTTCAGAAACACCATCCAAGCTTCTACTGACAAAAATAACAGTAGTTCAGCAGTAGCAATTCTCACTTTACCACGGTGTTTTTCTAAATGGTTTCTGTACTTCTGCTAAAGCAAACAAAATCAAATTTTAAAACCCAGTTATTCTTGGCGTGTATATATATATGTGTTGTATTCTACGGTAGTATGGTGTGTGTACAGAACAATATGGGCTATTGAAGTAATAGCATACAGTCTGTATAGTTAGTACTTGTTAACATCGGAAGTAGAACAAATTATGAAGACAATAATCAAACATAGCCTAAGCTTAACCTAACAGCCTAACCTTGGCGTAACATTGGTTTAGCCTATTCTAACCCAGGCGTAACATAGACTTAACTTACCCTATAATAGGTTAATCTAGTTAGGTTAAGGTTAGTGTTATTAGGTTATTGTTTAGGTTAAGGTTATTAGGTTAACGTTAGGTTAAGTTATTGGCTAAACCTTTTTTGGAGGGTTTAATTTTTGCTGCTAGATTGTCAGTGGTTATGTATGTATTGTGTATTCCTGTTGTATTCTGTATTTCCTTATTAGGTGGATGAGTTTAAGGTTACTTACGCTGTCAAGTGTCGCATACAACGTGAGTTATCAAGTCTCAAAGTCTGCAAATACAGCCCATCCTCCTGTTTAGGTAGTTCTTATAGGAACCATATGGATCATCGTATATATATTAACGTAAAAGGCAATTAGAAAAGTAGAAATCGGAACTTTTGAGTTTTGGACAACAAAAGAAGAGTTTTTGTCTTGGTGTTGCAAAGAAAAACTTTGAAAAACAAAGAAAAACAAAGAAAAAACAAAGAAGTCTCATGTGCAACATATCCTAATCTCATAGGCCACATATCCTAGTCTCAGAGGCAAGGTTTACTATGTAGCCTATGAGGAGGGGGGGGCACACCGCCCCCCCCCCATCCCTCCCCCCTTCCCCCTTGCCTCACGTTCCCTAATACCTCCCCAGGTGCTCCCTGGTGAGGGGGAAATATGAGAGACAGGGAGAAGTTAGAGCGAACAAATGAGGGAAGCAAACAATTAATGATGGTTTAGGGAGAGGGGGTGGAAAAGTGAGAGTTAAGAGAAGAGGCGATAAAGAGGAGACATAAGAGTGTAGCGAGGGCAGGTGAAGTGTGGGGAGAGAGAGAGAGAGAGAGAGAGAGAGAGAGAGAGAGAGAGAGAGAGAGAGAGAGAGAGAGAGAGAGAGAGAGAGAGAGGGGAGAGAGGGAGAAGGAATTACGGAAGTAAGCAGAGACTGGTTATAAGGGTTTAGGGTGCAGGAGAAATGGGTGCAAGGTCGCAGGAATATTGAAGAATACCAAATATGCGAAATTTGTAAGAACAAAACGCACGCGCGTGCGCACACACACACACACACACACACACACACACACACACACACACACACACACACACACACACACACACACACACACACACACACTTAATGGTCCAACAAATGGCTACTAAAATTCAACCCAGGTAAATGTAAGGTAATGAAACTAGACGGAGGAAACAGGAGGCCCAGACACTGGATACAGAATGGGAGATGAAGTCCTTCATGAAACGGTCAGAGAGAAAGATCTAGTTGATATCACGCCAAACCTGTCTCCTGAAGCCCACATCAAAAGAATAACATCAGCGGCCTATGCGAGGCTGGCTAACATCAGAACTGCCTTCAGGAACCTGTGTAAGGAATCATTCAGAACCTTGTATACCACGTATGTAAGACCAATCCTGGAGTACGCGGCCCCAGGATGAAGCCCGTACCTTGTCAAGCACAAGACGAAGCTGGAAAAAGTTCAGAGATATGCCACTAGGCTAGTCCCAGAACTAAGAGGCATGAGTTACGAGGAAAAGCTACGTGAATTGCACCATTTTTTTTATGTCTACCGGGGATCGAACCCGGAACCTTAGGACTACGAATCCCGAGCGTTGTTCACTCAGCTGTCAGGCCCCAGCTGAACAAGATCAACAAGACAACAACAACAACAACATCAACACCAGCAACAAGAACACCAACAACAAGGACAACAACAACAATACCAGCAAGGACAACACCAACAAGGACAACTACAACAAGAACAACAACAACAACAGCAATAACAAGGACAACAACAACAAGGACAATACCAACAGCAACAAGTACAACAACAACACCAACACCAGCAACAAGAACACCAACAACAAGGACAACAACAACAACACCAACAAGGACAACTACAACAAGAACAACAACAACAACAGCAATAACAAGGACAACAACAACAAGGACAATACCAACAGCAACAAGTACAACAACAACACCAACAAGTACAACACTACAAACAATGACAACACCAACAAGTACAACACCCCCAACAAGGACAACAACAACACCAACAACAACAACACCACCAACAACAAGGACACCAACAAGGACAACAACAACAACCAAGAGGGCAGGCGCGCCTCGCCCGCTCTAACTAACGCTAATATTAAGACAAATAATTACTTCGTAAAAATTCGCGGGTAAAAGGTTAAGAATTATGGACACATTCAAAGTTCCTTCCGGCTAATAGGACATCAGGGTAGTGGATGACGGCCCTAACCTAGGTGATGGGGGCCTGGTGCGCCAGCTGATGGGGCCTTGTGTCATGGGGTGATGGGGCCTTGTGTCATGAGGTGATGGGGCCTTGTGTCTTGGGGTGATGGGGCCTTGTGTCATGGGGTGATGGGGCCTTGTGTCATGGGGTGATGGGGCCTTGTGTCATGGGGTGATGGGGCCTTGTGTCATGGGGTGATGGGGCCTTGTGTCATGGGGTGATGGGGCCTTGTGTCATGGGGTGATGGGGCCTTGTGTCATGGGGTGATGGGGCCTTGTGTCATGGGGTGATGGGGCCTTGTGTCATGGGGTGATGGGGCCTTGTATCATGGGGTGATGGGGCCTTGTGTCATGAAGTGATGGGGCCTTGTATCATGAAGTGATGGGGCCTTGTGTCATGAGGTGATGGGGCCTTGTGTCATGAGGTGATGGGGCCTTGTGTCATGGGGTGATGGGGCCTTGTGTCATGAGGTGATGGGGCCTTGTGTCATGGGGTGATGGGGCCTTGTGTCATGAGGTGATGGGGCCTTGTGTCTTGGGGTGATGGGGCCTTGTGTCATGGGGTGATGGGGCCTTGTGTCATGGGGTGATGGGGCCTTGTGTCATGAAGTGATGGGGCCTTGTATCATGAAGTGATGGGGCCTTGTATCATGAAGTGATGGCCTTGTGTCATGAAGTGATGGGGCCTTGTATCATGAAGTGATGGGGCCTTGTATCATGAAGTGATGGGACCTTGTATCATGAAGTGATGGCCTTGTGTCATGAAGTGATGGGGCCTTGTATCATGAAGTGATGGGGCCTTGTGTCATGAGGTGATGGGGCCTTGTGTCATGAGGTGATGGGGCCTTGTGTCATGGGGTGATGGGGCCTTGTGTCATGAAGTGATGGGGCCTTGTGTCATGGGGTGGTGGGGCCTTGTGTCATGAGGTGATGGGGCCTGTGTCATGGGGTGATGGGGCCTTGTGTCATGGGGTGTTGGGGCCTTGTGTCATGGGGTGATAGGGCCTTGTGTCATGGGGTGTTGGGGCCTTGTATCATGGGATGATGGGGCCTTGTGTCATGGGGTGATGGGGCCTTGTGTCATGGGATGATGGGGCCTTGTATCATGGGATGATGGGGCCTTGTATCATGGGATGATGGGGCCTTGTGTCATGGGGTGATGGGGCTTGTGTCATATGTCTACCGTGGTGTATCCTATGCACCGTTCTTCAGAAGATGACGAAGCAAACGTCATTGTCAACACTTGTCTACAATGTCAAATGATGAGATGGATGATGTCAAGTAGATGTCAAATGTCCACAGCCATGCCAATACGATCGATCATATAATGACTCAACTACACACCAGATGATGAGCAGACGACGACGTTTCGGTCCGTCCTGGACAGAAATCAAGTCCAAGTCAAACCTAAGTCCTGGACACAATCAAGTCCATTGATCAAGAGAACACTAGAAAAACTCCTATGTTAATGAACTCGAGTGAACATAAGTTTCAAACACCAGCCACTAGGAAAACAATGCCTCATTTGTTAATTAATTTAGATCAATTGAAAATAATTCTAATTCTTTGTTCTTTAATGTTTGTACATTTATAATTGTATTAGTTAACACAAATTTTTTGTAAATTATTTATCAAAAATAAAGTCATAATATCATATAACTTGTAATATCTGTAATTATATACGGAATACTCAAGATTTTTTTTAATTAGATTTAGAAGCTGCATTTAACACTGACTTATAAACCATTATAGTGTCAAATTCAAAATAGGAAATTATGTTCGTAACAGCTTAATATAACTTTCGTTCGTTCGCTGTTTCGTTCAGCTTATAATGGCTGAACGAAACAGATGAACAACTGTCAAAATCGAACTTCACATTATGTGTCATAGAGTGACATTTAACTGACAGTCTAGACGGTGATCTGCGTCACATGATTCTTGATGTCAATGGCCAGGTCGTTGATTTGCCTTTGAACAGAAGCGTTTGGGCGTGTAACTGCCGCGCGACCTCTTCGTCAGTGCGTTGTTCAACGCAATTTCCAATCAACGCTCTCGTCTAGTTGCGCTTAAGCTCTGGCGGCTCTTTAGTCCCGCTTGAGAGCTCTTTGTGGTCCGTGATAGAGCCAGGTTTGGTTCAAAGTTTGTGCGTGGTTCTATATGCTCCTGTTGAATTCAACTTCAGTTTTTTTTTTTTTTTGAAGATCATTCCTAAGACGTTTCAAAAAAGGTTCAGTTTTTGTTATTTTGTCGAGGATGAAAATAAGGTAAATGTTGCTTTTCAGTATCGTTGGTTTTATACAATCCTTTGACAACGCATTACACATAAGACACTTCAATCATTCGACACTACAAATAAAACAGAGAAGCCTTATTCTTCTATAAGGTTGATGATTGATGTGACACTATAGTC
The DNA here is from genome assembly GCF_040958095.1 of Procambarus clarkii. NCBI lineage: Eukaryota > Metazoa > Arthropoda > Malacostraca > Decapoda > Cambaridae > Procambarus > Procambarus clarkii. The sequence goes on along the minus strand of NC_091150.1, from coordinate 34,810,378 downwards.
AATATGTCAACCATCGCACCCTCGCTACTATCACGGTGACCTCCAAAATTCAGTTTAAAAGAAAAAAAAAGTCAAAGATAACTATCAATGAAATACTTCCACAGATAAAAGGTTAAATATTCATTTAGAATCTGTAGAAGAATCCGTATTCCAACAGGTAAAGTCTCTGCTCCAAATTCCCCCTTCCTCCCCCCCCCCCCCCTTTACTCTTAAACCTACCTGCATCCCATCTACTGGCACAACCAGCAATTCCCTCTACCATCACCCTTCAACACTCCATCAGGACCCCCTTCCACCACTACAACCTGTACTGTCTCACACCACCAACACAACCTTCCACCAGTACACCATCAACTCTCACTTTTCTCCAACGCCACAGCCTTCTCCATCATTCACACTCCCACCCCAACCCCCCTGTGGTGTGGTTACTGTGTGACTGGTGGTGGTGGGTGCAGCCCGTCCTCCAAAGACCCAAAGTCCATTCCATGCACTCGCCAAACCCTCTCTGTTTGGGAATGAAAAACGGTTTACACACGACTCACAACTGATGACGTCCGAACATTTCCGGAACAAATGCTTCACTGAAGACTTTTGTTCGAACCACAACGCTGTAAATGCTTCACCCCCACGTACTACAAATACAAATAATCGCCAACAGAACCTAAACACCAAACCAGTGCCTAAATACGGACACTATGCTAATATATAATAATATTAATTTATATTTGAGGAAAGTTCTGTTTTGAATGAACAGCATGTTAAAATTTATGAATGCGTCTTTGGGGATCGACCGCTGGATGGAATGGCTCTGAAGACGGTGGGTGTGGCTAGAGTGAGTGCTGGTCCAACACGTACTATCAGTTACCACCACCTCAGGAGAAAGCAACAACCCCCCCCCCCCCTCAGCCAGTTGTTGAGGCAAGGCGGCGCCTGTGGTCCCCAGAATTGGATGGGACATTGTAATTTTGGGAGTCTCTGGGAATTGGGACATCAGAGGTCTTATCCCGCCAGGGTGAAGCCGACGCTGGGATCTGATCAGAGTTACTGCTAAATTCCCGACAGGAGGCAGACAGTGTTGGAAATATGCTTATTATCAAGTGCTTGGCGCTCGACCCGACGGCTCTAAGACCTCGGCTTGCCCATCTTGCCGCGCTTGGGGAGGGTGGAGATGCGCCATTGTTTCTTAGTGCCGCCACGACTTTAATTACACGCATCCACGGCCTTACATCTGGCTTATAAAATTAATATAAAATACCCGTGCGCTTACGAACGGTTTAAATAACAGCGCCGCCAAGAACACATAACAATTAAGAAAACGCCTTCAGAACCGTACTTAAACAAACTGACATTTGCATGTATAAGCGTGTATTGTACAATTAATTCCTGGCGGGCATATTGCTATTCTGGGAGCAGGCGTCAGTAACAGCTCGGCGTGGAGCCGTGAGCGCCACATTCAGCCCGGGGCAAGACCGTCCTTTGACCGATTTAAGCGTAAATTATGAGACAATGTTGACGGCGGTCCATCAGGTAGCGTCGCCATCTCTATGCTAAACAGAAGCGTCCAATAACACAGCATAATACCGCAGGGGTTGGCGGGCCGCGGCGTCTCTTACTGACACTGGGGGCTGTCACCTCTGCTCCTACACACACACACTCTTCCTTCTCCTCGCTCCATTATCTCTTCTTCATGCTCCTCTCCCTTCCTCCTTCTCTATCTCCTCCTTCTTCTTCTTCTTCTTCTGAGCTTTTCAGGTATTCCTTAGCCCGTTGATTATCACCTTTGGTGTATAATTTTTCCGTTTTTCTCTCTCCCTAATAATTTTCCTGTTTTTTTTTATATTTGCAAATTTGTTCATTTGGCTGAGGTATAATAATACCCAGATTTGTCATGTCAAGAGTGTGGTGTACCCGCGTACCCGTCATGTGTACCCGCGTACCCGTCATGTGTACCCGCGCCTTTTAAGACCCTAAACCCGGGGGACGACGCCCCCCTGCACTACAACTTTTACTCCGAAGGCTGTGTCTGTCTGTCTGTCTGTCTGTCTGTCTGTCTGTCTGTCTGTCTGTCTGTCTGTCTGTCTGTCTGTCTGTCTGTCTGTCTGTCTGTCACAGTGATAATCGTCACGTCACTTGTCAATCATTTATTTACTAATACTGTAAATGTGTTTTCTGTTTGTGTATTATGTCTAGTATGTATTTACTATCTGGTCTGTCTGTTTTCTCTTCGGTTCATGTCATTTCTTCCTCTTTTTTTCAACCTTTTAATTGGCAACAATTTGTGACTGAATCAGGAAAATCATTCAGTACTTCTAACCTTGGACTCATGCCTTCACGAAAAACACCTATTTCTGACGACGGGGTTTCTAAATAGGCCTACATCTTCAAGAGGAAAATGGATTGTTTCCTCCAAGGAGTGCCGGACCAACCGGGCTGTGGTGGGTATGTGGGCCTGCGGGCCGCTCCAAGCGACAGCCTGGTGGACCAAACTCTCACAAGTCAAGTCTGGCCTCGGGCCGGGCTTGGGGAGTAGAAGAACTCCCCGAACCCCATCAACCAGGTATCAACCAGGTATCTGTTGTTCAAGACGGAAGACCCTGGAAACACAAGCCGTAACTGTCTCTATTTTCCGCTTGTTACAACTTGTAAAAAAGTTGTTACATCTTGGCTTAACGTGTTTATGACGTATTAGAACGTTGTTACAACTTGCTATATTGGTTGTTATAACTCGTTAGGAGGTGTTAAAACTTGTTCGAACGTTGTACCAACGTCGTAGTTTCGCTATATAGAGTGCAGAGATAGTGCTCACGGTGTGCCCGCGAGTGGGTCTCCTGGCCCCGGCACTACTCTGATGGCACACTACTGGGTGCCACAAGCTCCTGACTCTTAATGTAATATTCATGGAACAGAAGCAATAGAAAGATACAGCCTTATGTTGTGAGGTTAAGGAACCTGGAGGTGCGTTGGGGAGGCAGGGAGAGAGGCAGACAGTCAGGCAGGCAGGTAGGCAGGTAGGCAGGCAAGCAAGCAGGCAGGCAGGGAGGGAGGCAGGCAGACAGGCAGGCAGGCAGGCAGGCAAACAGGCAGGCAGGCAGGGAGGCAGGCAGGCAGGCAGGCAGGCAGGCAGGTAGGAAAGCAGGGCAGGCATGCAGGCAAGCAGGCAGGTAAGCAGGCAGGCAGGTAGGGAAGCAGTCAGCAAGGAAAGGGTACAAAGCATCATAGAGAGGGCGGCTACCACATTGCCAGGGTACAGAAGTGTACCGCATACTCTGGGCCGGTAGCGTACTAACATAGACTTAGGAAATCATGTACGACAACATCTTAGGGAAGAATGTCACACAACATCCTGATGAGCGATATCAAGCAACACCCTGAGGAGAAGATATCATGCAACATCCTGAGGAGAAGATATCATGCAACATCCTGAGGAGAAGATATCATGCAACATCCTGAGGAGAAGATATCATGCAACATCCTGAGGAGAAGGTATCATGCAACATCCTGAGGAGAAGATATCATGCAACATCCTGAGGAGAAGATATCAAGCAACACCCTGAGGAGAAGATATCATGCAACATCCTGAGGAGAAGATATCATGCAACATCCTGAGGAGAAGATATCATGCAACATCCTGAGGAGAAGATATCATGCAACATCCTGAGGAGAAGGTATCATGCAACATCATGAGGAGAAGATATCATGCAACATCCTGAGATGCGAGGTGTCACCAGAGGAGTCCCACAGGGTTCAGTCCTTGGACCTATACAGTTTCTGATATATGTAAATGATCTCCCAGAGGGTATAGACTCGTTCCTCTCAATGTTTGCTGATGATGCAAAAATTATGAGGAGGATTAAGCCAGAGGAAGATAGTATAAGGCTACAAGATGACCTAGACAAACTGAAGGAACGGTCCAACTAGTGGCTACTAAAGTTCAGCCCGAGTAAGTGTAAGGTAATGAAACTAGGCGGAGGAAATAGGAGGCCAGACACTGGATACCGAATGGGAGAGGAAGTCCTTCACGAAACTGACAGAGAGAAAGATCTAGGTGTTGATATCACGCCAAACCTCTCTCCTGAAGCCCACATTAAAAGTATGACATCGGCGGCGTATGCGAGGCTGGCTAACATCAGAACTGCCTTCAGAAACCTGTGTAAAGAATCTTTAAGAACCATGTATACCACATATGTAAGGCTAATCCTGGAGTATGCGGCCCCAGCATGGAGCCCGTATCTAGTCAAGCACAAGACGAAGCTGGAAAAAGTTCAGAGGTATGCCACTAGACTAGTCCCAGAACTAAGAGGCATGAGTTACGAGGAAAGGCTGCGTGAATTGCACATCACGTCGGTGAAAGACAGAAGTGCTCGGGGAGACATGATCACCACAAACAAAATTTTCAGGGTAATTGACAGGTTTATCTTGAGATAGTTATCTTGTTATCTTAAGACAAGGATGGACTATTTAACACGGGTGGTACACGAACAAGGGGACACAGGTGGAAACTGAGTACCTAAATGAGTCACAGAGACATTAGAAAGAATTTTTTCAGTGTCAGAGTAATTAGTAAATGGAATGCACTAGGAAGTGATGTGGTGGAGGCTGACTCCATACACAGTTTCAAAGGTAAATATGATAGAGATCGAGAAGCTCAGGAATCTGTACACCAGTAGATTGACGGTTGAGAGGCGGGACCAAAGAGCCGAAGCTCAGTCACCGCACGCATAACTAGGTGGGTTCACTGCCCCCACGTAATACCAGTCGTAGAGTGTGCTGCCCCATCTTGAAAAAACAAAAAAGGTTCAGAGATTTGCAACGCGGGTCGTCCGGGAATTGAGAAGGATGGGGGTATGAAGCAAGACTGAAAGAACTAGCCCTGACGTAGAGAAAAGAGGGAGGAGGCATGATTGAGATCTATAAAATACTTAAGAAGGGGACTGAAAAAGTGCAAAAAGAGATGTTTAAAATAAATAACAATAGAACGAGAGGGCATTGATGGACTCTTGAGACTCAGATGAGTCAAAAAGATGTTAGAGAATTTTCTTTTAGCGTAAGATTACAGCGGCAAAGTGGAATGAACTAAAGAGTAGGTTGAAGAAGTAAACTACTTTCATAACTTTAAAAATAGATGTCAATAGGTCAGGAGTCATTACATTAGACAACTAACCATTACTATACACACACACACACACACACACACACACACACACACACACACACACACACACAAAAAAAAAAAAAAAAAATGGTCCAACAAATGGCTACTAAAATTCAACCCAGGTAAATGTAAGGTAATGAAACTAGACGAAACTAGACTAAACATTGAGAAAGACAGAGAAAGAGAGAAGTATACAGACGGAAAGAGAAGAGAGAGAAAATACATAATAGCCGTTAGAGAGACAAAGAATAGTAAGCGACCGTGAGAGAGAGAGAGAGAGAGAGAGAGAGAGAGAGAGAGAGAGAGAGAGAGAGAGAGAGAGAGAGAGAGGTAACACCTAAGAGCCGTGAGAGAGCTGGAAATATTTTCATAGCCAGCCATTACCAACTTAAGATGTGATGGCAATTAAAAACTTCTTAAAGCTTATATACATACTTTTGGGCGTCTGGCGCTGAATGTGCTCCTGTGTGAGGACACAGCTACTGGTAGATGAGGCTACCAGGACACAGCTACTGGTAGATGAGGCTACCAGGACACAGCTACTGGTAGATGAGGCTACCAGGACACATCTACTGGTAGATGAGGCTACCAGGACACAGCTACTGGTAGATGAGGCTACCAGGACACAGCTACTGGTAGATGAGGCTACCAGGACACAGCTACTGGTAGATGAGGCTACCAGGACACAGCTACTGGTAGATGAAGCTACCAGGACACAGCTACTGGTAGATGAAGCTACCAGGACACAGCTACTGGTAGATGAGGTTACCAGGACACAGCTACTGGCAGATGAGGCTACCAGGACACAGTTACTGGTAGATGAGGCTACCAGGACACAGTTACTGGTAGATGAGGCTACCAGGACACACATACTGGTAGATGAGGCTACCAGGACACAGCTACTGGTAGATGAGGCTACCAGGACACACATACTGGTAGATGAGGCTACAAGGACACAGCTACTGGTAGATGAGGCTACCAGGACACAGTTACTGGTAGATGAGGCTACCAGGACACACATACTGGTAGATGAGGCTACCAGGACACAGCTACTGGTAGATGAGGCTACCAGGACACAGTTACTGGTAGATGAGGCTACCAGGACACACATACTGGTAGATGAGGCTACCAGGACACAGCTACTGGTAGATGAGGCTACCAGGACACAGCTACTGGTAGATGAGGCTACCAGGACACACAGCTACTGGTAGATGAGGCTACCAGGACACAGCTACTGGTAGATGAGGCTACCAGGACACACAGCTACTGGTAGATGAGGCTACCAGGACACAGCTACTGGTAGATGAGGCTACCAGGACACACAGCTACTGGTAGATGAGGCTACCAGGACACAGCTACTGGTAGATGAGGCTACCAGGACACACAACTACCAGTCCTCACATGCTGGTTACACGTTCACGTTGCAGGGGCCTCGATGCTGAGTGGACAACGCTCGGGGATCGTAGTCCTAAGGGCCCGGGTTCGATTCCCGGGCGAGGCGGAAACAAATGGGCAGTTTCTTTCACCCTTCCTGGGGATGTGTGTGTGTGTGTGTGTGTGTGTGTGTGTGTGTGTGTGTGTGTGTGTGTGTGTGTGTGTGTGTGTGTTAGAAATATATGTAATAGATATAATAGAGGAAAAATAGATTCGTTAGAAAGGCGGGGTCCAAGAACTAATAGCTCGATTCTGTAGACACAAATAGTAAATACACGTCTACCAGTATACTACGAGAAGGATTAAGACAGAGGGCAGCAAGGGACATACACATATTTCTAATGTCTCTCAGGTGTTCACATTCACGTAGATAGTGGTCAAGGCGGTGTCCGTCACTCTCACCACAGATTCTGCAACTCCTCTGCTCAACTGTTGTTTCCATTCCGAATCGCCATGGATATTTGTATCCAAGACGGATTCTCGCTATTACTGATTCTCTCCCGCGTGCTCCTCCTCTTCGTCCATAATGATTGGGATTGCCAGCTACAATCATGTTGTACCATCGTACAGATTCAGTGATTTGTGTTTCTACCCTCTTTTCCTCAGTTACCTTGTCACGGTGATGTTGCCTGACAATACCTCTAATTTGTAGAAGAGTCTTGGGTATGAAGTATTCAATATGGTCTCCTTCAGCGCCGTTACTGTTATATGCAGGTGAGGTAGATTGGTCGGCACAGCGCCGGCCTCGCTTCTTGCAAGATCAGCGGCTCCATCTCCGATGGTCCATAAGGGGTTTGTGCACAGATCTATCCCCACCTCATCCTCCTATCCTAGCCTCACATTTCTTCATGTGTTATATAGTCATCCTGGCCTAGAGCTTCCTTTTGATCTTCCACACTCGTGAGCTTCAAAGTAGTTGTGTCTACTATTCCCCGTACCACGTACCGTACCACGTACCACTCTCTCGACCGGTACAACGCGCGCCTGTTTGGAGTGGTGGAGGCAGAGCAACTCTGCAGGGCAAACATTCTCTCACAGTCAGCTGTAAAGAGTTGTAAACACTGAGACTCGCTGATACGCTCTTAGGTTTATTTCCCCTCTGTAAGGGTTCCTGAAGCGAGTGGGGTAGAATATGCAGGTGATCTTGCCCACTCCTCCAGTACGCCCCCCAACCCCACACTCCTCCCCACTCCATCTGACCCCCTCTGTCGACCCCCGACAGGGGTCCGCTCCCCCCCCCCCAATCCCCCATCGTGGCAAGTGGGGAGCGTCTCAGTGGGCAAGTGGGAACTGTAGCCGGACCCACCACCGTAGTTACCTGCTAATTTGCACTTACTGTTTATTGCATTATAATGTTCTAATTACTATAATTAATGTACAATTTGTGGAATAACCCAGCATCACTGTATCTCTGTAGTGGAGAGAGGCGAGGCAGGCAAGGCAGGGGTGGGTGAATGGCAGAGGGAAGTACGTGACAGGTCTTGAAGGTAGAGGGGTGGCAGGGGAGGGAAGCAAGGGTGGGCGGCAAGGGTTTGAGGCAGGGGAAGGTGGCAGCTAAGGCAGCCAGACATCCTCACACCATCATAATCTAAGGATCACTGTAGCTAACTGGAGCTTCAGGACCTCAGCTAAACATCAGACGACCTAACACTTACTTGTTATCCCCCACCAACGTGTTCTCTGTAATTCCTCCTCCTCCTCCACTGTTTCTTCCTTCATGTGTCTCTCACTCACTCCAATATTCTTTTAACCCTTCCTCCCCCACCCATCCGCCTTAACTACCCATCCCTCAGGGCAGTTCTCCCGTTCGCGGGAATATTTTCCTGCTGTGTTATGAGCCTCCCACAGCTCTCCCACGCTCCCTCTCCCTCCCACACTCCCTCTCCCTCCCACGCCAAGCTCATACCTGTGGGACGGAGGAGGTAAGGAAGGGGGAGAAAGCTGAGGGGCTGGGGGAGGAAGTTCGCTTCCTTCGTTGAGGGAATAAATATATATATATATATATATATATATATATATATATATATATATATATATATATATATATATATATATATATATAATACTTGCATAATAGACAAAACCCAAGATTCAAGAAGATTACAAATTCTTGAGGCAATTCACATAAGAATAGAGCGACCTACCATGAACACCCAAATCACGGAACTATTTACTCTACCCACCATGAGAGTAAGGACAAGACAAGAACATATCGATGCCAACACAGAAGACAATGTCCAACATAACAGGCCAATTACACTGGATTAATCTTTGTGTTTAGATAGGAGATGCCTCGTATGGGCCAATAAGCCTTCTGCAGCCCCTATGTTTATCCCTTATGTATCCCCCCATGTTTTCACCTTCATTGTATTATCACCTGACCTAATGCGGGTATAAAATCAACTAGTATTGTAAGATCTGTTCACTTGAGAATGAACCATGGAGGTTCGAAACGTCGTGCAAATTATACAAATAAGTGTAATACACTCTATAGTAAATCACTTCTTTTCTTCACCTTAAAAGTACGAAAATGAGTTTTGGAGAACTCCTATTTCAATTAAGCCCTGATGCTAAGAAAATAGTTAGAGGGATAGAAGCCCTAAACCAGAAAATAATAAATACAGAATATGCGGTCATATTCAATGAAACATGTTTGAAAGAAAACCTGCTGCCAGTATACACCAATATATATATATATATATATATATATATATATATATATATATATATATATATATATATATATGTATATATATGTCGTACCTAGTAGCCAGAACGCACTTCTCAGCCTAATATGCAAGGCCCGATTTGCCTAATAAGCCAAGTTTTCTTGAATTATTAAATTTTCTCTATTTTTTTTCTTATGAAATGATAAAGCTACCCATTTCATTGTGTATGAAGTAAATTTTTTTTTATTGGAGTTAAAATTAACGTAGATATATGACCGAACCTAACCAACCCTACCTAACCTAACCTAACCTATCTTTATAGGTTAGGTTAGGTTAGGTAGCCGAAAAAGTTAGGTTAGGTTAGGTAGGTTAGGTAGTCGAAAAACAATTAATTCATGAAAACTTGGCTTATTAGGCAAATCGGGCCTTGAATAGTAGGCTGAGAAGTGAGTTCTGGCTACTAGGTACGACATATATATATATATATATATATATATATATATATATATATATATATATATATATATATATATATATATATATATATATATATATATATATATATATACTGGCAGCAGGTTTTCTTTTATGAATGTCTCATTGAATATGACAGCATATTCCGTATTAACTATTTTCTGATTTAGGGCTTCTATCCCTCTTACTAATGCTCTTGCGTAAGGGTTCAGCTGGACGAGGAGTTCACCAAAAGTCATGTTGTTTTCAAGGTGAAGAAAATAATTGAATAACTGAAGAATGTATTACACTTATTATAAAATCGCACAACGTTTCGAACCTTCATGGTTCATTCTCAAGTGATAAGAAATTACAGATCTCGTTACATTTGTACCAGTACGGGGTCAGGTGAGAGAACAAGTAGAATAAATGAAAAGGTCAGGGGGATAAATAGGAGATAAAAAGGGGATAAATAGGGGATAATAGGGGACGAAGCACATACAAAGATTAATCTGGTGTAATAGGCCTATTCACCCGATTAACTCTGTGTATCAATGTATTTATGTCTGCAGGTTAGATTAGCATTTTAAAAGCACTACAGTCACCTTCTGTGGTTGATTGTTCAATAATTCCCTGAACTATATGTTTAACAGATCTCTAGCCCTGTCCATGGAGGACAGAAGAAAATATATATATGCTGGTTAGCATTGTAAATGTGTGGTCACGTCTGTGGTAGAAAAATAATAATAATAATAAAATCTTAAGCATGTACGGAAGTGCGATTTAAGAATCGAGTTAAGGCATGCTCGGGAGGTGTCAGTAAAGATTGACCCTCTCTCACAAGTGGGAAGTTTCGCTGTCTGTCAACTGCTTAGCAACTTGATGGTCCAGTTGGGTGGTTGACGCAATAGACTATATCTCTCATGGTTGAGAGGTTGTCTATTCCTATCTATCTATTCCTATCTATGAATGTCTATTCCTCTCGTCAGCAGAGACTTTGTTGGCAAGCAGAGAAGTGGTCTTGTACCGAAATGAGTCAACGATTCTTATTTATCTCTAAGGATAAACGGGGACTTTGTCAGAATCTTTACGGCTGAAATTTTTTAGAGAATTCGTCGATGATAGTCGTGAGCCGCTATTGCTTAGCTAATCTTGGTGATGTTCTTCAGTGGAGGGCCGGGTGTGTGGAGGCTGAGCAAGTGGGAGATGTCACTGCCATTCACTGGGAGCTTAGCATATATGAGGCACTCAGAAGTTAATTGATTGCCACCTCTTAGGTGGCTTAATCTTCATCAATCAATCAATCAATCAAGTCCCGGCAGTCCAGCACTGACAGGACAACACCTGGGAAAGTGATGGCAAAGGAGAAAGCAATTGAATTGACTTTTGAAACATAAGAGTCGACGTTCAAGAAAGAATAGAAGAAGTCGGGCCCATTACGCCTCGTGCTGCACTTCCGTGGTTCGGCTTTAATATTTTATTAACATTCTAAGGTACATACGTATTTATACATCTGCCCTGTATTATATGGAGGGTTACATAGTGTGTGTCAAGAGCTAACCCCTGGACAATATGGAGGGTTACATAGTGTGTATCAAGAGCTAACCCCTGGTAAGGCATTCACTCATCTACTGAGATCAGCTGTCCTGACACTAACTAATAATTGCTTGAAATTATTTGGCGGAGGCATTAAAATAGTCATTTGTAGTCTAACACTTTTCTGGATTTTGTCCGACCTTGCCTGGAACCTGTTCAGGTCCTCCTGGACCAAGATTCAGTGAACGTTGTGTATATATATTCTTACTGTGCCACGATGGCACTCAGGTCAGAAGACCCCGACGCTTAATTCACTAAAGATGTTCCAGTCCAGTACCTTAAGGTAGCTGGTTCTGGTTCACCTGCTTCTCGACAGAGGGAAATCTATCACTCTGGTCACTATCTTCGTCAGACCAGAGTGAAGGTCATATTGTTTATCACATCGCTTAGCCAATCACGGTGCCGGCTCAGCTGCACAACTGACCAATCATGTACGGTTTATATCAGCTGATATATGTCAACAAAATGAGTTTACATATTCACTGCGTGGTTTACTTTCACTTCTCGGTGTTCCAGGTATATAAATAGTTTATTTAGCCCTAAATTATATTCAGGAATAAATGTCCTCTTACAAAGAACGTCACTTTTCGCTCGAATGCGTTACATAAAGCTAAAAGTTGTCGTACTAGAAAAAAGTGCTCTCCCGTTTTCTGTTTTTGGGTTTTGGTGGGTTTTTTTCCCACATATGAGTAAGCGCTTTCAAAGTATGAAAAGTATTTGAATGCGGCAAGTATTCAAGAACTTTGGTTAGAATTTTTTCCTAACTGGAATCACTGGCTTAATTTTCTGTATTTAATTTGCCATGAATAATTTAGTATGTAGGCCTTTAATTACTTAATTTCTAAAATACTTGAAAACTTTGATTATGGGAGAGCTATTTTTATTACCAGAAAATTTGGTATGGATTACCCCTTTGACTTTACTTAGTATAAATGAATAGCAATTAATATTGAATTATTAAGTATTTGTATAATAACTTGCTCTGCTAGTTTTTATTTGTCTTTTTCATATAATATATTTAATACGAGTTACAAATACACACAGCATATATTGCTGTTATGACGGGATCTGTTGATTGATGAAGATTAGCCACCCAAAAGGTGGCACGGGCATGAATAGCCCGTAATGGGATCTGTTGACGAAGGTCCAGTATTTAGAGTGCTCCGTTGCGTAGTGGAGAGAGCTTGCGGGTTTCGTGAAGCTAAGAGCGTTCTAGAGGTACCAAACGGGTGCTTTTAGGAAGCTCAGCGTTCGTAAACAGTTTGTAAACAGCAGGTAAGTGGTGATATAGACTGCAGATCACCGCGTATATATGTGAGTGTGTTCTTAAATATATGTATTCGTCGTCAGGTGAGAATAGTTCGCCCTCTTGCTTAGGGAGCCCGTCCTCAGACCTCATCCATTACCATGAGAGTCCACACCCACCCTCTAACCACCTGGATAGTTATCTAGATATTTGTGATGGTCTGCAAGCATATTACAGTTCCAGTAATAATCTACATGTAAACTGGGAAATGAACCTTTGTCGTAAACAGAGATATTATTCGCGAGTAACTTTACTGAAATAGAAATCGTTGGTTTAAAATATAAAACGTTTAGCTGAAAACGTTTTCTTCGAAGAATTTGGTTTTCTGTAAACGATATTTGCGGGTACACTGAAATAGTTTTTGAATTTCATATTTCACATTATCGTCAATATCGTAACCTAAATTAAACCTAACCTAACCTAACCATGGATAGAGTAGATAATAGCACAAACTATGTAGGCGTTCCCAATCCATTTCCCTGAGGGGATCTTCTCCCTGAGTTGTGCTTCCCATACCTACTGTTAAAATTATATATATTGGGAGAAAAGTCACAATAACCGGCTGAGACAAATTTACCTAATTCTGCACACAGTGGAACTAAAAAAAACGATGTTTCTATCCATCATGGACCCCCCTTATCAGGCCGTGACTCGATAAGGGTCAAGGAGGGACTGAAACGTCGTCCCTTTCACTTCACACGTGTGGATGGGTTATCTATGTATGCAGCTAGCCTCAGCTACCTTCCATTTGCTCACTATATTCTTACAATTTTAATATGTTGTTTATAGTAGTTATTTTCAAGTCGCATTTTCATTATTCTAATTTTATGTCATAAGTTTTGCAAAATATAAGCTACAATGCCGCAATTGTAGGCTATATATAAGATTGTACGCCTGTACACCTGTTCACTTTTATTTGTTGATCTAAATCTCACTCACCCAATGGCTCATCAGAGTCTATATAGTTTCACCCCTTGTCCTCTCATCCTGGCCCGGTGGTCTTGCTAAACATTTCGCTGCTGTCCACTTTGTCTGTGCCTCTAAGCCTCGTGTCTGGTGTGATTATATGGCCTCTGAGTCTTCTCTTATCCAGCGTGGTGCTCCAATTTCCAAAAATGTTCCTGAGAGCTCTGATGCAAACCTCTGGATCTACTATAATTTTCTCTCTGCGGCTTTGTGGCTGGTGTTTTCTGGCACTGCAGGTTATACATGTGTGTGTGTGTGTCGTTGGTGTATGTACCTCTTATATGTACATCTATGTATGTTTAGATTTATGCTGTGTGTGTGTGTGTGTGGACCGTTCGTCCACTTGTAGAGGTGACTATCAGAGCGCTCTAAGCCCTCCCCCTCCCCCCCCCCACCTTAGTTGGTCACCCCCTTGCTTGGACGTCAATCATTTCTAACCTCTACCACCAGTAGTACCCGTATTACATCCCCCCCACTACCAGTACCCACTACTACCAACATTCAGTATCACCAGACAAATCAGGACTCGCCACCAACCACTATGCAACTAGGTAAGTACTATCACCAGCACCTGAAACAACCATTCACCATCAACACAAACCATCCGCCTCCAACCATCACCACCACCACAACCTCTATCAACCAACCACCACCACTACCCACCATCAACCAACCCCCACCTCCACCCCATTAACCAACCACCACCACCACCATCAACAACCAACCACCACCAACACCATCAACCAACCACCACCACCACCAACACCATCAACCAACCACCACCACCACCACCATCAACCAACCAACCACCACCACCACCATCGCGGTGCTCATCCACCTCTCTCAGAGCAGCCATACACTAGTGTCCCCATCTTGAAATTAACAGTGAGGCCGTTTACATAACATTAAGCGCTATCCCGGAGCATTAAGAGCATGCTAGACAAATGACATTAGCATTTTAAACTCGTGGTTATCCCCCGCGCCGGCACAGCCTAGGTACAGAAACTTTACAGCTGTGGGGGGGAGGGAGATATGATAATGATTTTCCCGCTCTACCCCCAGAACATTGTGCTTTAGGTGGCATTTTCTTCCGCGCCGTCGACTCATTTACAGTAGGCTTTACGCGCTCCGGGCATATATACCCTCCACTCTGATTAAACTACACTTCCAGGTATAACTATGCTATCTTGGGAATATACCAGTGTTGCAGAGCGTCTTCCGTCAACACACGCAACCCAAAAAAAACAACTGTAGAAACATTGCAAGATGGAGAAAAGTATGAGAAATTAATTTTTTTTTTCGGGGAATGACCGGCGGGGGCGGGGTAAGAACAGGACCGAGCGAGACTTGCTGTGCTGCTTCCTTTTTCAGATGTTGTGGTCGCGGGAGAGTTACGAGCAGCGACCCGTTACTTACGGCGCGGCCAAAGTTACGGTGGGGGGTGTTTACTTACGACTCACACTTAGGATCCTCGCTAACTTACAGCGGCCCGTTATTAACACCAGATACCAACCATGAAATTTCATCAACGTAAAAAAAAAAAAAGAAGAGGAGGAAAAAAATATGCGTTGCTAGTTTAATGAACGGATAAATTTGCTGGTATATATATATATATATATATATATATATATATATATATATATATATATATATATATATGGCACAACTCTCCTAAACACGAGAGTTAAGTATACAACTTTAGAACACTTTCCCACCAGGAGACTCGAACCCTAGCCAGCACAGAAGCCTTCCAGCAACTGGCATAACAGGTACGCCTTAACCCTCTGCACCACCGCTCAGACCCTTAAAAGAGATGGTAATTTCGGAGTATTTAAATACACCAAAGATCAACACCTCCCAAGAGCACCAGAGCAAGTGAGGGGTCATTTAGACGTTAATTTCATCAAGTCCCTGTTAATATGGGAAGACACAGTGTCTCTGCTTAAGGCACAACTCTCCTAAACACGAGAGTTAAGTATACAACTTTAGAACACTTTCCCACCAGGAGACTCGAACCCTAGCCAGCACAGAAGCCTTCCAGCAACTGGCATAACTGGAAGGCTTCTGTGCTGGCTAGGGTTCGAGTCTCCTGGTGGGAAAGTGTTCTAAAGTTGTATATATATATATATATATATATATATATATATATATATATATATATATATATATTGGTAGCCATACACAATATACTAATATATATATATTACTATATATAATATACTAATATATATATTAGAAATAAAAATGAATTTTGGAGAATTGATCTTTGAATTACCATCAACAGTGAAAAGAAACGTAAGAAATATCGAGAAAATTCGTGTTAGAATCATTAATCTTACTTTTTCGGTCATATTTAATAATATATGTCTACAGGAAAGACTGCTACCAAAATATACTAATATATATATATATATATATATATATATATATATATATATATATATATATATATATATAAATATATATATATATATATATATATATATATATATATATATATATATATATATATATACCCGACAGCACTTGGTGGTAAGCTTGGGCATAGATATTTCATCGAATCACGGAGAAATATTACGGTCGTTGGGGATATAGCCTCGGCTACCAATGACTTTTTTACAGTCATGGTGGTCGAGTGGTTAATTGGATATATGAGAGCATAAGAATGGAAGTAACTGCAAAGGGCCTATTGGCCCATGCTTCCTCTTGATGCTTCTATATTGGTACGGAGTCTTGAAGTGGGTAGAATATAGCTGTGCATTAATTGGCTGTTGATTGCTGGTGTTGGCTTTTTGATGTGTAGTGCCTGGCAGATGTCGAGCCGCCTGCTATCGCTGTACCTATCGATGATTCTTGTGTTGTTTGTTAAGACTTCTCTGGTGATGGTCTGGTTGTGGGAAGAGATTATATGTTCTTTAATGGAGCCCTGTTGCTTATGCATTGTTAATCGCTTGGAAAGATATGTTGTTGTCTTGCCTATATACTGAGTTCTTTGGGGCTTACAAAGTGTAAGCCCCAAAGTTTAGTGTTTTCAGGTTACAGTTGTGTGTGTAAACTAAAGTCTTTGAAAATGTAATAAGTTATTACGAAACGCGTTCAAGCGTCGCATCAGACTAGAAATAAAAAGGAATTTTGGAGAATTGATTTTTCAATTACCATCGACAGTAAAAAGAAACATAAGAAATATTGAGAAAATTCGTGTTAGAATTATTAATCTTACTTTTTCGGTCATATTTACAACATATGTTTACTAGAAAGACTGCTACCAAAATATACTAATACACACACACACACACACACACACACACACACACACACACACACACACACACACACACACACACACACACACACACACACATATATATATATATATATATATATATATATATATATATATATATATATATATATATATATAATGCACAACTTGCCTAAACACGCAAGAGAAGTTATACAACCTTAGAACACTTTCCCACCAGGAGATTCGAACCCTAGCCAGCACAGAAGCCTTACAGCAACTGGCATAAAAGGCTTAAAGGTGTACCAGTTATGCCAGTTGCTGTAAGGCTTCTGTGCTGGCTAGGGTTCGAATCTCCTGGTGGGAAAGTGTTCTTATATAACAACGATCACAAAAACACTGATCCAAGTATGCGGAAAACCAACACGTGAAAAACTGAGAACACTAAACCCGTTTCCCACTCAATTCTCCATCATCAGCGCAAAATAGAATCATTCATCATTCTATTTTGCTCTGATGTAGGCGAACAACACATCCGAATATATCGTCAACGTATCTCCAGTAGAGCCTAGGATTCAGCCCTTCCCTCTGCATGACGGACGACTCAACATGACCATGAATGCCTGACCGAACAAGACCCCTCAATGAGAAGGACCCCATCGCCACACCATCAACTTGCAGGTAGAGTCTATACCCTCTGGGCCCAGGAAAGGAGCTTCAGTGGTACAGGCCTTCAGCATATTCCGTAAAAACAGTTCGGGGTACCTTGAGTGGAGGAAAATGCTATTGTTGATACTCACATATATATATATATTTCAACATTGGGATTTGTAATTGTATATTACCACGTGAGCAATTAGCAGCCCGTTCCATTGGATATAAGGGAACACACAGTGGCCCCCTGCAGTAGGAGGCAGAATGTCGACAATTAACAAAGAGATCTCATTGTACTCAAATGTAATTACACCAGTCACATGGCAAAATAGACAGTAGGGATTAACTCACATTATTTGGGAAGGTAATGTTATGTATTATTTAGAAACCGGCCGGTATGTATATCATTAGGTTTTATATTCTGTTCCTGTGATTATATGACACTTTAATTTAAGCGGAGGTAGGTTTAAAGTGATGTTGATTTAAGCGGAGGTAGGGAGACACTGTGACTTATCCCCACGGATGCTGGCCCCTCAAGGAAATACGTATAACAGGTATTAATCAAGATGCTAAGGTGCATCTTGAGGTGTATTTTACACCAAACATCTTGATTCTTGATCAATGAAATAACACGTACGTACGTATAGATCACGTACGTACGTGTGATCTCTTCACGTACAAGGTGTATAGATCAGGTCCTAGATATATGTACATCCCCTGGGGATGCTCCCTGGGTCCAAAACACCGGGGTTTATACCAAGAAACATACACCATAACGGGGCTGAAGTAGTTTTGACCAGACCACACACTAGAAGTCAATGATCCAGGACGGACAAGACGATTGTCCGTCCTGGACAAGCGACTTGAGAATGGTCCAGGACGGACCGAAACGTCGTCGTCGTCCCTTCACCTTCTAGTGTGTGGTCTGGTCAAATCATACACCGTTTCTTGATGTATATTCAGAGGAAAGTTTATTATGGTCCTGGACTGTGTTAGGGACTATATTTGGTAGTAGGTTATTTAAGGTCTTGAGGTGTTCTTAATAACCTTTAGCCCGCGGTTGAAGGGCCTTCAGTCATCCACATGTCAAACGTGAGTGACGCCGTCAGTTAAGGCAACACGCATATTTTGCCTCTGTCAACTGTCAAACCAGTTGATTGACAGTTGAGTGGCGGGATCGATGAGCCAAAGTTCAGCCCCCCTGGCAAGCACAACTAAATGAGTACACCCATAGATGGCGGTGAGTAACCAAACTGGCGCTGCTGCCAGTAGTGAGTAACTTACTCCGTGGTGTAGTGGTAAGACACTCGCCTGGCGTTCCGCGAGCGTTTTGTCATGGGTTCGTATCCTGGCCGGGGAGGATTTACTGGGCGCAAATCCTTAACTGTAGCCTCTGTTTAACTCAACAGTAAAATGTGTACTTGGTTGTAACAACGATTCTTCGCGGCGGGGATCGTATTCCAGGGACCTGCCTGAAACGCTACGCGTACTAGTGGCTGTACAAGAATGTAACAACTCTTGTATATACCTCAAAAAAAAAAAACTCATCGACCATACCTCACATTCAGTCTCATGCCATATCATAGTATTGGTAAAGGAATATTAACTAGAAATAATAAGTAACATAAACCCCAATGACTTTTTGTAGACAGAGTTATGAAGCTCAGCATGTTGTTGTTTAAGATTCGCTACCTGGAACAAAAAGTTCCAAGCAGCACGGGCTATGGTGAGCCCGTAGTTGAAGGTCAGCGTTATCAATCATCAGTTTTGGAGCCGATAGAGCTGATGCTCAATTATTCCCACTTATAATATATATACAGAATATCACAGATGAGGTAGTATTACCTGAATTTACCTGAGGGCTGCCATCTTTAGTGGCCTCGACGGGGTCAGGAAGCCAACCATAGGTCATGATGAAAGGTTGATAACCAAACTTCTTCGTTAATCACGCGAGTCAGTTTTGTGTTGCCATGGTGACAAGTGTCCATTGTTCTAGTGGCGATAAAACAGTTGAAGTTGCGTAACTCCCGCTCTAGAGGAGCCTAATGCTGTATTGTTGGCTAATGTATTGTTGGCGTTTTAAATTCAGCTACTCTGAACAAAAAGTTTCGGGTAGCACGGGCTATGGTGAGCCCGTAGTGGACTTGGTATCCCCTCCCCCCACCGCCTTACGGTACTCCTGATTAATCATCAAGCTGAGTGATCATGATCAATAATCAACCATAAGACGTCTTGTTGATCACAAATAAGAGCTATTTGATGCCAATAGCTCTCATTTTGTGAGAGCTATTGGCACAAGCCCTTCAGCAAAAACAAAAACTTATTTCTGAGGCATCAATTGGTTTCCCTTTGTATGTGCTGGGGGGGGGGGGGAGAGCAGGAAGTTTGTTTAGCTTACTGACGTCCCCACTAGGCCTACTACTGGCCCCACCCCAGGATGCAACCCACAACAGTTGCCTAACTCCCTGGTACCTATTTTACTGCTAGGTGAAACAGAGGCATCAGGTTAACGAAAAATGTGACCCAAGCGTTTCTGTCCTCATCAGGGTGGTTGAACCCGGGTCGCCTGTATGTGAGCAGAGGATGTAGACTACTGTGCTACAGGACCCACTGCCACAACCCAGCAGGGTAGACGAGAGAATCATTAAGGAACCAGTTTCGGCTTGCTGGATGGGATGGAGACGTTGGCCTTCTATGATATAACGTAGGCTGTTGTGGTCGCTTACCAATAGACTTAGGTAAGAGACCTTACCGAGAGACCTGTTGTAGTCGCTTACCAATAGACTTAGGTAAGAGACCTTACCGAGAGACCTGTTGTGGTCGCTTACCATGGTGGTAAACGACTCGCATGCCTCCGTGTGGTGCTCTAGGCTCTTAGCAGTTGCTTAGACATGTTTATGTCTAGTGTGTCTCAGTTTTCAATAGTCGAGCAACAGCCGAAAGGTCCCGAGGCAAGACAGAAGCGTTTAGGCAACGTTTCGATTTCATTGATGCGCACTGTTTACCTAGCAGTAAATGTGTGCTAGGGAATTAGGCAACTTTTGTGGTTTGTGCCCTGGGAAAGCTCAGTTGTTCCACCTTTTGGGAAAATATCGATGCAATCCTAAAGAGCATATAAGCCCAGGTTTCCTGTCTCCGACAACAGGAATTAAGATACCTAAATGTTTAGCACAGTTACCCCAGATTAAGTTTATTTTCTTTAACGTTTCTTTCGAAGAAAATATTATTTCATGAGAAACCTGTGTATTTGAAGTATATACCAACGCATGTGTTCCTTTATCACGGTGTATACATACACTGAGTTAACTTTATTCCAAAACTATGCTTAAGGCCTAAGTAAATCAGTAGGCCATTGTGGCGGTCTTAGTAACCCTCCGGAGACATAAAGCCCAACACTAAACAATTCTGGGATTTAGTTTTATTCCTTATTCATCTTCTGTAAAATATATATATATATATATATATATATATATATATATATATATATATATATATATATATATATATATACATATATATATATATATATATATATACATATATATATATATATATATATATATATATATATATATATATATATATATATATATATATATATATATATATATATATATATATATGAAACTACATGCTCAGAGGCAGTCTAATGAGGTTGGGGTTGTATGGTAAGATAAAGAGGTTTTCGTGCTCACACACCTAAGGCGGCCTACCCTCCCTTACCTACAGACGTGGGCCTGCCTGTCCTCTTTCTAAAAGAACTAAATAATTTAAAATTATTTGGTTTCATTATTATTATTAACATCTTTATTGACAAAATTAATTACAATTTTGCCTAATCTGAGGCTTTTGATAGTCTTATTAAATTGAGGTTAATGCTAGTATTCACTGTCACGCAGGACAGAGGGTCATACATAAGACAATAGGTCTAAACTGTAGGCTGAAGCACATATATATCACGGTTACAATCAATGTTTTAATGTGTGGATATGTGAAAACAACTTTCTATTGTGCACTGCCACACAAGGGCAGGGATGGGTTCATAAGTGATGCAGCTTAGAATATAAGTAGAAATTGTTCTTCATTCTTTAAAATGGACAAGCAAATTTTGGGTAAATTGTTAGGATGTCGTCCAGAACACCTGAGTCAATAAAATAGTTACACAGTTGGTGGTACAATAGGCCAGGAGGTCTAAAGTCCTTTACGGTTTCACATTCATCAATATAGTGTTCTAGTGAATGCATTAAAGGTTTATCACAGAGTTTACAATCTGAATATTCTGGTAGCGGCTCAGCCTCACTAACCTGCCAGATGTGTCTATAGCCAAGGCGAATTCGCGCAATTACTACATCACATTGCCTGGTCCGGTTACTGTGCTGACCATACAAATACCTATTATTACAGAACTTGTCATAACTTTTAATACTGCAGCTTTCAGGTCTCTGTGCATTTGGTTTCAGTGATTTATTGTGAGGGTGTCCATTCATAGCATGTTTCATATCTCTTATCTAAATATACTTGTTAGCGATGGGAAACAGGAAGCCTCCTGTATTTAGGCCTAAGGATATACCACCCCCCCCCCGTCCCTTACTCACCCCAAGGTCAACTATACTGACCTTTCCTAGGATGCAACCCACTTCAGTTGATTAACCCCTCAGGTACCTATGTTATTGCTAGGCGAACAGAGGCATCAGGTGATAAAGAAATATCTTCAATCGCTTCTGTTTTGCCCGAGGATTGAACACGGGTCTATCGGTTGTGAGCTGATGATGTAGACCACTCTGCAACAACGACAAGAAATCTGTCATTCAACTTCACACTAAATTGAAGTATGTAACTTCTTCATGTAAATGGAAAAGGTTCAGCGAAGAACGTTGAAAAGCCGTTGAAGCCGTTAAAACCGTTGAAGCCGTTGAAGCCGTTAAAACCGTTGAAGCCGTTGAAGCCGTTAAAACCGTTGAAGCCGTTAAAACCGTTGAAGCCGTTAAAACCGTTGAAGCCGTTAAAACCGTTGAAGCCGCTACTCGAGTTCAAAATACACCTGAAAAGGACTCATAAGGAAAATAATAGCCGCGAATTCCTACCCCAGCTGAGGCCGCGGAAGGCCGGGGCCAAGAGCTGGATCGAATGAAATTACTTAGATAATTAATATACTGAAATGTGTAAATTAACTTAACCATAAATGTACAAACATTTATGAGTAAAGTATTTGGATTTCGAATTTGCTACAACTGGGCGGCTTGTGTAAGTCCTGAGAGAGAGAGAGAGAGAGAGAGAGAGAGAGAGAGAGAGAGAGAGAGAGAAAGAGAGAGAGAGAGAGAGAGAGAGAGAGAGAGAGAGAGAGAGAGAGAGAGAGAGAGAGAGAGAGAGAGAGAGGCTCCTCCGCGGGGTGGCCGGTTCCCTCCCCCCCCCCCCCTCCTTAACACACGTTACAGGCTGGGAAACCCAAATTTAACGGTTAACACTAACCAAATTTAACTGTCACGTGTGTTACATTTGTAATACCGATAAAGATATACCTAACGAAGCCTAACCTAAAGACATAACATAGTCATTTTAAACCAAACCGAACTAAACCTGTCCATTATAAACCTAACCATAAAGGCACCAATACGATCTCAGTGTTCGAGCGAAGTCACGTGACCATTGAACAGGAATAAACGAAGCCAAAGTTGTCGTCATTATTTGAAAGGAATTCCCAACGGAAATGTTTAGTGTACAAACACCTTCATTCTTCGCTATTCCTCGACTGCTTAGTGTACTGACACTCTCGCTCTTGGCTAGGCTTCGAATATTTAGTGTAACACTCATTCTTGGCGAGGCCTCGAATGTGTAATTATTAGGCTAACGCCCTCACTTTTGCCTAGGCCTCTTCAACCCAAGACTCGAGGACCAGGTATATGTGTGTGTGTGTACTCATCTAGTTGTGTTTTCGGGGGTTGAGCTTTGGCTCTTTGGTCCCGCCTCTCAACTGTCATTCAACTGTTGTACAGATTCCTGAGCCTACTGGGCTCCATCATTACATTTGAAACTGTGTATGTGGTCAGCCTGCACAACATCACTGCCTAATGCATAGCGTTCCGGGCAGGTTCTTAATCTAAGATATCAGGTAAGGTGAAAAGATAACATTGTAGCAAGGGTTATATATCAACAAATAACTACAACATAAGTTGACAGAGGTGATTACAGTGATAAGGATTTATGCCTTAAGTACTAATATTGGGACGGGTGGGTTGGCTTTCGTCCTGTTGTGGGTTAAGGCGTTTATGAGTGTCTGGGAATCACCAGAAAGCCGGTTCAAGTCACCTCATTGCCTCACAATGATTTTTCTCGTTGATATATCAGACCATTGTGATTTCTTTGTGCTTTGAAATGATTATGTGATCATTGTGATTATATATATATATATATATATATATATATATATATATATATATATATATATATATATATATATATATATATATATGTCGTACCTAATAGCCAGAACGCACTTCTCAGCCTACTATTCAAGGCCCGATTTGCCTAATAAGCCAAGTTTTCATGAATTAATGTTTTTTCGTCTACCTAACCTACCTAACCTAACCTAACCTAGCTTTTTTTGGCTACCTAACCTAACCTTACCGATAAATATAGGTTAGGTTAGGTTAGGTAGAATTGGTTAGGTTCGGTCATATATCTACGTTAATTTTAACTCCAATAAAAAAAAATTGACCTCATACATAGAGAAAAGGGTTGCTTTATCATTTCATAAGAAAAAAAATATAGTAAATATATTAATTCAGGAAAACTTGGCTTATTAGGCAAATCGGGCCTTGAATAGTAGGCTGAGAAGTGAGTTCTGGCTACTAGGTACGACATATATATATATATATATATATATATATATATATATATATATATATATATATATATATATATATAAATATATATATATATATATATATATATATATATATATATATATATATATATATATATATATATATATATATATACGGTTTCATTAGGAGGTTATTCCTGTGTGTCTTGCAAGTGGGCTTCCCAAGTGCTTGAAGAACAGAGTCTGGATTGCAAAACAATTACTCCTCAATGGAAGTTAATTGTATTTCAACTTATGCCACTCATGCGCATAGTTTATCGCTTAGCATTCAATGTATATACCTCTCAGTGTATATATATACACTGATATACATCCTCTCCTTAAGAAGTTCAAATTAAACACTCATATTCCTCTCACTTTTATTTGCCCGTATACCTTATATAATATTTCTATATAGTGTTTATAAACATCTATTTATGTTGAGATCAATATAGGTGTGCATTATAATATTTGTGAGTGCCACTATACTGGAATTGTATATAATTTGCTTGCAGTCAAAATATCCCGCCTTTTTTCCTCCTCTCGTCAAACTCACTCATCTTGTGTCTAGTGATCTGTGATCGGTCTGTTTGAGCTGCACCAAATGCATTTTAATACACCGATAGATCAGAATGCATACAACATACCACAGTGCTAAGGAGAACTTTTAATCAAGCTTAACTATATATTTTGTTTAAAATAGAGAGCGTGTGTGCTTGGGTGCTTGTGTGTGTGTGTGTGTGGTGGCCCGTTCTTGTGAGTCTTAGGAGGCCTGGTCGACGACCGGGCCGTGGGGACGCTAAGCCCCGGAAGCACCTCAAGGTAAGGAAGCACCTCAAGGTAACCTCGTATTTTCACGAAGTCTGAAATGTTGGTTGTGTTGTCCATAGAGTAATTTAAGTTTCGTTGTCTCACAGGTTGGGAGACCAGACGCGGCGCCAAGGTAGAGAGAGAGAGAGAAGGAGCCGTAGGTAGGTACAAGGACGTTGTATGCTGTGGAGAGTAGGACATAGCAGAACCAGGCGCTGGGCGATGCGAGGGGGAGCTAGTAGCGGAACCAGGGGGTGAAGCGGTGTGGTCGGCGGCCGAAGACTATTGGCGGACGTCTGTTGTTGCGGTCACTGATGGTCAGGGAGTTGGAGAAGCTGCCCAAGGCGCCCTGCGGAGAGTGTGGAGGAACACATGCTTCAATATTTGTTACAGGAGATTATCAGGGATTGTGTGTGTGTGTGTGTGTGGGTGTGTGTGTGTGTGTGTGTGTGTGTGTGTGTGTGGTGGGCTGGGCTGGGGCTCTTGGACCCCTCCTTTCTAACCGTTGATTGTTTAATGTACTGACTCCCAACCTCATTTTCTCTGTCATATCTGCTGCATATATATATATATATATATATATATATATATATATATATATATATATATATATATATATATATATGTATATATATATATATATATATATATATATATGTATATATATATATATATATATATATATATATATATATATATATATATATATATATATTTCTCTATCACACACATGCCCAGCAAGTAGCCCGTAGTAGCTGACTCACTACTAGGTACCCGTTTACAGCTAGGTGAACAGAGGCATTAGGTGAAAGAAACTTCCCATTTGTTCCTGCCTCGGCCGGGAATCAAACCCGGGGCCCTTAGGACTACGACTTGCGAGCGCTGTCGGCTCAGGCCTGTGTTTAAGTGGGGGGGGGAGGAAGGGCTTAGAAGTCTTTACTCGACTCAGGACAAACAGGAAATCCCCAGGTGTCAGGTATATATACCTGGCCACATCCCGAGCCACACTTGTATTACCCTCGGGGGAGTGACTATCGTGGCCTGGTCTGGCAGGGAACGATATCAGCGCCTGGTGATATCCTGTTTGTTTCATGCTGGAGACAGTCATTGAACTCATTAGGCTTTTGAGTACTATAGTGATCTACTATAGGAGTGATCTACTATAGGATGGGATTCAGCCCCATCCTTCTGTTGAGATATAGTACTTATTGCAACGATGTAGATCATCGTACATCTATTGACGTAATGGACAATTAGAAAATAGAATTTTGTACCATTGAATTGGGACAAACCGGAAAAGGTATTGTATTTATGTTGCTAATAGAACCTATCCTAACCAAACGATCCTAGGCTTCATAGAAGGAATGATACCTAATATATATATATATATATATATATATATATATATATATATATATATATATATATATATATATATACTAGGCCTAGGAATATATAAGTTTGGGTCTTAGCAATTCTACTATTTAACTGCCCATTATGTCTATGTATGTACGATGGTATAACCAAAAATTACTATGTAAACAGGAGTATGGGCAGGGGATATACTCACCACTCCAGGAAAGGGGGCGTTGCGCCCTCCTGCGATCCTGACGGGCGGCTTGTCGTCGTCGTCAGCTTGACGAGCGGTCCTGACTCTGGTCCCCTCGCTGTTCTCTGTGGACACACCAGACTGTCAGCTCACACACACACCAGACTGCCATTTCACACACCTGACACCCTCACAACGTCACCAGACTGTCAGCTCACACACCTGACACCCTCACAACGTCACCAGACTGTCAGCTCACACTCCTGACACCCTCACAACGTCACTAGACTGTCAGCTCACACACTTGACACCTCACAACGTCACCAGACTGTCAGTCCACACACCTGACACCCTCACAGCGTCACCAGACTGTCAGCTTACACACCTGACACCCCCACACACACACACCAGACTGTCAGCTCAACCCCCCCCCTCCTGCCACCCACACACCGCCACAAGCATTTTACCAGTATTTATTTTTTTAGATACATCTTAAATATTTAATTTACAGACTCCACAGCGGGATCTTGGTACGACCTTCCAACAGTAACCAGCTGGGCTCATCGACCTTAACGACTCTATGCTAAGTGTCATTTTATGGGCTTATAGCTTCCTATTGTCGGAGGCAGACCTATCGAGGTATTTCCCGCTGGGTGAATAGAGTTATCAGGTGAACGAAAAAAATATGTACCCCCAAACGTTTCTCTCCTGCCGCGGGAATCGAACCCGGGACCGTTTGGTTGTGACCGGACTGTGCTGACCTCGGCCGTCATGAATTTCAGTCAGTTCGTACACATGCGCACATTGGTCGTTTTGTAGTTCTTAATATGTCGGTAGTTTGGGAAGGAGAGAATTATCAGGGGGGGAAAGCGCCAAGCCATTTACTACTATATAGCACTTGGAAGGGGTCAGGATAAGGATTAGTGGGATGGGACGGTGGGAAAGGAATGGTTTTTGGGCTACATTATGTTATGCTAAGTTAGGTTTGACTAGGCTATGTTAGATTGAATCAGTTCAAATCAAAATTCAAATCAAATTCAAATCAGTTCAAATCAAATTGAATCAGCCAAATCTAACCTAATTTGTAACATCTAAAACGGGCAGCAGGGTACTACATACGGGGCATGGCGGAAGACAGGGCAGCCAATAGCAGCAGCAGGCAGCAGCCCAGCAGGGTCCTGAAGGCGGGCATCATCATCATCATCACTGCGGCTGGGGGCCAGGAGCTGGAGATGACAAAAATCACTGTGTAAACTGAGGTACTCTACTCCACTCTGGTATCCAAAATAATTAGCCCTTGGAGACGATCTGGTTCGTGATGCTCATATCATACTCATATATATATATATATATATATATATATATATATATATATATATATATATATATATATATATATATAATAATAATAAGTTCAATTGAGTAGCAGTTAGTTGTTTAGGGGGATCCTTCCCTATTATGGCTAGCCTAGTAACTCAGCGTCTGCCTCCCATGCTGGAGAGTCGGGCGTTCGAGCTTCCTAGTGCCCGTGGTTAGCAAGAGCTCTAGTAATGATCACTGCGTCATTTACAAAATACCTTGTAAAGATTGTAATACGTTGTATATAGCTCAAACATCCAAAGATTTTAAAATTTGAATTTCGTAGAATAAATACTCTGTACAAAACAAAAAATGGCCAATTATATACTATTTATTCATTTGTCAGAATATTCTCACCAGATCGATTGAATGATCAATTTGCTGATCTTCAATAATTTCTTTGTAAAATAATTTCAAATGAAAACATTATTGAAAATCTACTTTAATACCAAGTTACAAAGACATACAGGTTAAACATTAGTAATGGAGGAACTAATGTTTTAACTAATTATACAAACCATTAGTAACGGTTTGTATAATTTGAATCCATATTTAAATGATCAATTACAAAACGATTTGAGTAAGATAATTAATTTAGTTATCCCAATAGGGTTATCCCAATAGTTATCCCAGAACTAACAGGAATTGGTTAATGGCTAGCCTGTCATTTACGGTCAATTCTGCCGTTTCCTCTTAACCTTATGTTCATGAAACAATATTACAAAGACATTGTTGATAATTCACATATATCCTTCCTGTCTATATATATCTCCCTCCATAGAATTGCAATGTTCCAATCCATTCTCCTGTTTAGATAGTAGATTTTGTAACTATGTGCACATTAGTACAAAGATTGACTTTCTAAGCAATTAGATAGTAGATCTTTTGTACTATTTACTTGATAGAGTCGGACTAAAAAAATGAACCTAAAATTCAAACTTAAATATTCGATATTAAATATTCGATTAAATAATCGCACGAGCGCACGTACGCATGCGGACATACAAGCCGTTTCCGTCCAAACACACACACACACACACACACAATGTGTATGAGTGTGTGTGAGTGTGTGTGTGTGTGTGTGTGTGTGTGTGTGTGTGTGTGTGTGTGTGTGTGTGTGTGTGTGTGTGCCACAGGACAAATGTGCCAAATGAGCCATAGGGACGTTAGAAAAAACTTTTTCAGTGTCAGAGTAGTTAACAGGTGGAATGCATTAGGCAGTGATGTGGTGGAGGCTGACTCCATACACAGTTTTAAATGTAGATATGATAGAGCCCAGTAGGCTCAGGAATTTGTACACAGTTAATTGACACTTGAGAGGCGGGACCAAAGAGCCAGAGCTCAAACCCCCCCCCCCAATCACAACCAGGTGAGTACTGCACCACGGTATGGTCAAATTGGAAGTGGTTGTGCCTTGCCAGAAGCGTACGAGCCCAGGCGACCCACTAGCCTATTGAGTCCTATACTCAAAACCGTCGATATTGCGACGGTTTAATTTATTCTCAAACGTCGGATTTTTGACGCTGTATAATTAATAGCGTTAAAGTAATGGTGATTCAAGTGGTAAAACAGGTTGGTTCCCTGTACTTGTTGCCATTAAAGCTGAGAACTCCAACAAGAAATTGTAGAGAAAACAGAAAAAACACATTAAGAAACCTGTTCAGAAAAACAAATAATTACTGATAATTCGAGGTATATTTTCAAATCGTATTGCTTGTGTGTTTGTTTTCCCTTGCTGTCTAATACATCATTAAACTAATTGTCTTAATTTGAATAAAAAAGCTGTACGTATGATTTGCCATCATTCTGCAGAAAGTATGTGGTATATAGCAAGAAAATAGATACTTAGTTTGTTGTGGGGTTGCGTTCTAGGGCTGGTTGGGTTAAATCCACCTTGGAGGGGGGGGGGGCTCAGATTGATTAATTGATAAAGATTAAACCATCCAAGAGATGGCACGGACATGAATAGCCCGTAAGGGGGGGGGGACGGGGACTCATTATAAGCCATATATATATATATATATATATATATATATATATATATATATATATATATATATATA
Organism: Procambarus clarkii; assembly: GCF_040958095.1. Classification (NCBI taxonomy): domain Eukaryota; kingdom Metazoa; phylum Arthropoda; class Malacostraca; order Decapoda; family Cambaridae; genus Procambarus; species Procambarus clarkii. The sequence goes on along the minus strand of NC_091150.1, from coordinate 34,780,264 downwards.
TATATATATATATACATACACTGGCTGCCTAGTATCCTCAGACACAATGAATTATATACAATACTTAGCTTTATACAGGCATTCTCAAGCCTGTACATTCTCAAGCATGCAAGTATTTTTTTTATTAACATAAACCCGACTTTTCTTTAGGCAATATAAGCAAAAGTTTCAACTAGTTAAATTCCTACAATTACAAAAGTCACTCAGTATTTTAAAGACACCATCGTGTAATGTGTGGGTGACAATGACATCATTTCTAGTATACTAGTAGAGGGATATGAGGTGATGAACAACTAGTAGTGAGGCTGAGTGTGATGACCCTCTTCCATACTGACCTGGCACTTGGTGTGCCTAGCAGGCTAGTGAGGCTGAGCCATTACCAGAATATTCAGACTGTAAACTCTGTGACAAATTTTTAATGCATTCACTAGAACACTATATTGTTGAATGTGAAACTGTAAAATATTTTAACCCTCCTGGCCTCTTGTACCACCAACTGTGTAACTATTTCATTGACTCAGGTGTTCTGGACGACATCCTAATAATTTATCCAAAATTTGCTTGTCCATTATAAAGAATGAAGAACATTTTTATTTTATTATTTTTAAGCTTCATCTGTTACGAATCCATCCCTGCCCTTGTGTGGCAGTGCACAATAGAAAGTTGATTTTATATATTCATACGTTAAAACATTGACTGTAACCATGATATATAAATATGTGCTTCCGCCTACAGTTTAGACCTATTGTCTTGTGTATGACCCTCTGTCCTGCGTGACAGTGAATACCAGCATTATCCTCACTATAATAAGACTTATCCTGAGGTGAGGATTTCACCTCAGATAAGGCAAAATTGAAATTAAATTTTGTCAATAAAGATGTTATTATTAATAATACTAATGTGTGTCTGGCTGGCACTCTCTCTTATGCTATAAATAATCTCCTCTCTATAATATTTTCTCCTGGTCCCACTCGCCTCCTGACGTACAGGGTAAACAAAAGCGCCTTACCTTAAAAGGTAGTTTCTTAACACAACAGGCATTAAAACATCCCTCCAACAGTAACTTACGTGCGGGTGCGATTGGGTGGAGTTTTGTTGTAAAAAAGGAGAGCTTCCGGATGATCTGAAGAAGATGATCACGCACTTCGGAAAAAAGACACTTATTAACTGAAGAAGTACAAGAAGAGCGAGACGAGGAATGGTAGAGAAGCAGCTCTCTCTCTCTCACACCCTGAGCGCCACAGGTACTGACGGCCAGCACCGACGCGTCCCCAACTTTTATGTGTGTGTGGGGAGGGAAGTCCTCGCGTCGCCACTCGCTCCAACTACAAAACAAAGTGGGAAAACTGACCTTGGGGCAGCGCACCTGCTCGCGCCGGAGGGGTGTCCACCAGGGACCTTTCTCGTCGTCGTCGTCGGAGCGCGTGGGTGGAGGAATGACTCAAGGGGCCCATCCGGTGGGGGCAGTAACAAGGCAGATTGCAGGTCGGGCTCTTTGACGGCACGGAAAGCCCTTTCTTGGGAAGAAAATAATTGGTTTTGGAAATGTCACTCGTAGCAGATGTTGGAATATCCATAAGTGATAAGTCTGTGGTTGAGCTCTGTAGTATTCACCTGTTGAATGTACCTATAACAACAATAATAGTATAAGAATTTGGTTAATCCGTGCATGAACTTGAAGAGGAGTAAGGCAGTAATATTAACCTTTCCCCACTATGTCTCAGCTTCCAAAATTAGCACTTCCTCCTATGTCTCAGCTGCCACCATTAGCCTTCCTCCCACGAGAGAAGAGTTAAGATGATACTCCCATCACCTCCCATCACCCCGGACTCCCACATCATCCGCCCGCGTCTTCCAGGTCTAGTTTGTTATATGAAGAAGAGGCAAGGCTCACCAATCATGTTTTTGTCCTGTGTGTGTGCTTCTGGGTTAGTGTGTTTGTGCTTCTTTGTGGGTGTGTTTGCGTGTACTTCTGGGTGGGTGTTCGTGCGTATTTCTAAGGGGGGGGGGGGGGGGTACTGGTTTGTGGGTGGTTGTAGTACTCACCTATGTGTGCCTGTAGGATTGGTCTTGGACTCCCACCTCTATAGCTGCTGGTTGTCTAATGCAAAGACTCCTGACCTATTTCCCTATCATGTTTGCTACTAAAATTATGAACGAAATTTGCCTGTACCTATCCTGCTCCTTTAGTTCATTCCATTTTCCAACTACTCTTATGGTTAAAGAAAATTTGTCAACATCTCTGATACTCATCTGAGTCTCAAGCTTCCAGTCATGCCCTTTGGATTCTTTTGGCCGTCACTGTGAATATATCCTCTTTTTTCCACTCTATCAATCCCCCTAAGTACTTTACACGTCTCTGTCATATCTTCCCACCTTATTTCTTTTTTATTATCGTCAGGTGTAGGTCTTTCAGTCTCACTTCACACCCCCATCTCACGCATTTCTTGGACGAGCCGCGTTGCAAACATCTGAACCTTCTTCTTTAGGTTATTTTTAGATGATTTCGGGGCTTTAGTGTCCCCGCGGCCCGGTCCTCGACCAGGCCTCCACCCCCAGGAAGCAGCCCGTGACAGCTGACTAACACCCAGGTACCTATTTTACTGCTAGGTAACAGGAGCATAGGGTGAAAGAAACTCTGCCCATTGTTTCTCGCCGGCGCCTGGGATCAAACCCAAGAACACAGGATCATTAGTCCAGCGTGCTGTCCGCTCGGCCGACCGGCTCCTATAGTCCATTGGTCTTCGTCCTCGAGTCACAACCGAGGGACCCGGGTTCAATCCCAGGGCATGACAGAAGCGGCTGGCAATGTTTCGCCTCACAAGATGCTTCCCTTCACCTAGCAGTAAAATAGGCACCCAGGAGTTAGACGAATGTTGTTGGGTTGCACCCTGAGAAAGGTCAGTATTTGGCTCAAGGGAGATCTCAATAAGCCTAAGTTAAGGCATCCTGTCCCCGACAACGGGAATTACAGTCTTCCGGGGTTGTCGCCTTCTTTGGATAATATCTTCCTTGTAATATCTTATACATAGCTATGTATATGAACGAGGTGTGGGAGACATAGGAGCCGCCTCGTACGGCCAATATACCTTTTGTGGGTTTCTTTATCGGTGTGTTCTTGTCTTGTGGTACATTGTCTGTCTTCCATATTTCTGGCAGTTCCCCTGTTTCCAGTTTTAAGTGTTCACGGCACGCTCTTGACTGGCCTTATGACCTTCGTCGTATCTAGTTCCAGCAGGTGGATTGATACTGTCGTCTCTGGTAATCTCAGTGAGCTCTAATTTCTTTGCGTCGATAACCACCTTATCTCAGTTCAGGTGCTGCTGCTTGCTCTCTTGTGTAGACTTGTTTAGAAACATTTAAGTTCTTAACCCACTTCCTTATTCTTTATGAATGTGATCCCTCCATGTCCTAAGTTTCTGGTATATCGGCTTTATAACATTTTTCACTTTCTTTCTGTTACCTTTCTCCTTTTTTCTGTCGAGTTTTGAGTCTTGTATTTTGTCGATGCTCTTTAAGATCTAGGGGTAGAAATAGCCTAAGCTACTCTATCCCTTTGAGATGTATTTATTGCTTATCTCAATAAACATACTTGAACTTGAATTTGAACTTTGAGATCTTTCCTTCTTTGCACCCCTAGTTATACCATAAGATATTCTTATATTTCCACTTATCTTTTCCCCACAGAAGAAAGCAACTTTCATCAGCTGCCTCCCAGCATGTCAGTGCGAGGAAGTCTATCAACTCCTCGCGGGATCATACCAGTGAACTCTGTCCTCACGGAATCCCTGACAAAATGTTTCCTGTTTCTACACAATTCCCGTCCCATTTGCTAATCTTTCCTGTCTGGCTCCCCCTCTTATCAAAGACACGTAAAGGTCAATGCACAGTGATCGCTCACGCTACAGCAGGCTTCCAGGTTATTAATAATTTCCCAGATTCCGTCTGACTCATTCAGAGTGAATATTAAGTTTTGTTTGGACGGTTAATTCCTTTAGGTCCATCAAAAACTTTAAGAAAAATCTAATATTTACTTTTACTAGAAGCCTATTTGGGATCGACCTTATTTTCTAATACTAAAAAAATGGGTCGTTTAGAGAAAAATTTATATTTACTTTTACTAGAAGCCTATTTGGGATCGGCCCTATTTTCTAATACTAAAAAAATGGGTCGTTTAGAGAAAAATTTATATTTACTTTTACTAGAAGCCTATTTGGGATCGGCCCTATTTTCTAATACTAAAAAAATGGGTCGTTTAGAGAAAAATTTATATTTACTTTTACTAGAAGCCTATTTGGGAACGGCCCTATTTTCTAATACTAAAAAATGGGTCGGAGCAACCGGCTAAGAAGGAACATGTTTGAAGTACACAAATGGTTCAAAATGTTCACTTAAAAAAGCTATAAATAGGATTCTAAAATTATAAATCAAAGATAAACACGAATCAATGAATTCAAATTGGATGATGCAAGATTTAGAAAAGAAATAGGCAAACACTCGTTCTAAAATAGGGCTGTAGATCTATGGATTAACAATGTCGTAGAATCAATTCTACTAGAAAGTTTTAAGCGTAGGGAATTATGTGTGGTACTAGTTGTACTTACCTAGTTGTGCTTGCGGGGGTTGAGCTTCGGCTCTATGATCCCGCCTCTCAACTGTTGTGTAGGATGTGGTTGTGTGAGTTGTGGTTGTGTGTTTATCACTATAATTAGCATCAACGGAAATTATAATCCTAATTGGAAAGTATAAATCATAGCCTAGTTGCTATAAGACTACGAGCTTCAACGATTGACAAATGCTTTCCAATCCGGATTGGACAGTATCCTAGGACGGGCCGTAAGCGATGTTCAGTTATATAACATTCTGGTGAACAGATTGGGTGGAAAATTATCAATTTATGGGTTTACCGGGTAGTAAAGAGAGGACAGGAAACTGTGGGGTTTACCTTCGTAAAGAAGAGAGATCGGAAACTGTTTACACAGACTCCGGTCGGACGTATAACGCCTTGGTCCAACGTCAGAGGAAGTGAATGCAGTTTACCTTTGTGATATAACCAATGTTTTATATCGTAATGTTTCAAGAGTGTTGTTTAGGATTTGTTTGTGTTGCAGTGAGTTCTTTAGGGTTTGTGTTTGTGTGTGCTTAGGCTTCGTGTTTGTGTGTGTTTAGGCTTTGTGTTTATGTGTGTTAGGCCGTGTGTTTGTGTGTTTTTAGACTTAATGTTTGTGTGTGTTTAGACTTTATGTTTGTGTGTGTTTAGGTTTTGTGTTTGTGTGTGTTTAGGCTTTGTGTTTGTGTGTGTTTAGGCTTTGTGTTTGTGTGTGTTTAGGCTTTGTGTTTACTAGTGTTCTTAAGGCTTTTTGTGTGCTGTATGGGAGTGTGTGTGTGCGTTCTTAAGCTTTTTGTGTAAGTGTTTATGTGCATTTTTCTGTTTGTACCGGAGCATAACTCAGTGATTTCCAGGAAGTGTGTAACAATTGATTATTTCGACCTTCATATCAACACCTTTCAAGAATATATACACAAATTACTTGCCAATCACCGCAGAGTCAATTCGAAAATCTCGTGCTATACAAAAGTCTTCTGCTAAACATTATTCGTGTTAGCTACAGCTGACGAAAATAAGTATGAGCAACAACTAATGTTCTCTGTGTGTGTGAGGTCCCGCGGGGAACAAGAACAAACGTAATTATACGCCATTATATTCCAGAAAAAATACATTCGGAGGCGGTTCTTTCTTGGCGTATTTCAGTGAACGCAAGGTGATGGGTGACTGGCTTGTCCGACTGGGGCTGGAGACAGTGGCAACCCCTCCTCCCTCCGTATAGACAGTACGTTTTAATATTAAATGTAATAATTATATTCCTGACTTCCGACATAATACATAATTACACTTATTGCGCTGTTACAATTACTTCCTCATATAGTCTCCTCATTTTCTGTTAATATAATCAACATGTTTTGACTGAAGTTATCGTGTTTAATTTTATAAGTTATAAGTAAATATATTTTATTTTTATTTATTAAGTTTTAAATATAAAAAAAATTCTTTTTCAGTTTTATTAAACAATAGAGATATTATACAAAATTTAAAAATATCCTAAGTTATTTTATAATTTATTTAAATACTTTAGTTTTGTTTTATTAATTTTATAAAATTGTAATATCAATATAGCTATAGGTTAAGTACTAATTGTAATTAACAAGCAATAAATGCTATTTATATGTTTGTCCAACTACACTCCCAAAGGTTAGGTTAGGTCGTGGTTTTCTATACAGCGTTTCAGGTAAACTCTAATATTCACAATATGTTGGTGTGATGCTGGCGATTAAGTGTATTTATGTACTATGCCGATAGTCAGGATTGTACTTATCACATTTAGTATTAAAACGTACTGTCTATTCGGAGGATGGGCTGACAGTGGGGCTGGGGACAGCTTACAGTGGGTGTTGCTAATGTCTGCTATATAATGCTTTCTTACTGACAATAGTATTCCCAGATCTTTGACTTCGTTCCTCTTTTCTTAGCCAGAACTCTGACTTGTATTCTGTACGTTGAAGCGTCATATTGTTCGGTCTTGCTATTGGAGGACGTGTTGGGCGTTTCATTGCTGTCTGTCTGCTTCTTTCACTGTTGTAACTAGAATTATTTTGTGTCGTCAACAGCTGCTAGAATCCATGCAGTAATATATCTAAACTACTGGGACCTAGTAAAGAGCCTAAATCTGTATTCTCTTGAGCGCAGGCGGGAGAGATACATAATAATTTTAACGTGGAAAATATTAGAGGGGCTGGTCTCAAACTTCCACATAGAAATAACGTCATATGATACCAGGAGGTATGGCAGGATGTGCAGAATATCCCCGTTGAAAAGCAGAGGTGCAACAGGTACTCTGAGAGAGAACTCTATCAACATCAGAGGCCCGAGACTGTTCAACACGCTTCCACTACACATAAGGGGCATAACTGGCCGACCCCCTCACAGTGGTCAAGAGAAAATTTGATAAACACCTCCAAAGGATACCTGATCAACCAGGCTGTGACTCATACATCAGGCTGCGAGTAGCCGCGTCCAACAGCCCGGTTGACCAGCCCAGCAACCAGGAGGCCTGGTCGAGGACCGGACCGCGCGGAAGTTCAGCCTCGAAATCATCACTATATATATATATATATATATATATATATATATATATATATATATATAGATATATATATATATATATATATATATTTATATATATATATATATATATATATATATATATATATTGTTATTTCGAGTTTTCCACATGTGGTGCTTAAACGAGCAGTCCGTTTCGTAACCCATTTCCTGTACCACACATTTCTAGAACTCATGCACGAAGCCTGTTCCATCTGGTTGTGTGGAGTGTGGGGAACCGGCTCCCTCCACCTCCTCACCCTCGGCAACTACCCCGTCTGGCCTTCGACACCCGTCCGTGTCCACCACTCGCCTCCCCTCAGGCGGAACTGCTCCCAGCCCTCACCTGTTTCTAGGGTGAGGCTGCGGCGGTCTTTCTGTCTTGCCAGGATCACCACTATCTCGAGAACTAGGTGGCTATCCAGCACACAGTCAGTGTCAAGTTGCATGACCCTGAAGGGGACGTTAAAAGGGGCTTTTGATATCTTGTGTTTGGCTCAAGGATATGAGACAGACTAAGAGCGATCACACTCTTGCTAAAGACTCAAGATCAAATTTGTATTCATTGACCA
>NC_091150.1:34767533-34770033 GCF_040958095.1 Procambarus clarkii | reverse complement strand
TCAATTTCTCTGAGAATCTTGTATGTGGTGATCATATCTCCTCTAACTCTTCTGTCTTCCAGCGACGCGAAGTTTGGTTCCCGTAGTCTCTCCTGGTAGCTCATACCCCTCAGCTCGGGTACTAGTCTGCAAACCTCTGAACCGTCTCCAATTTAGTCTTGTGCTTGACGAAATACGGACTCCATGCTGAGGCTACATACTCCAGGATTGGTCTGACATATTTGGTATACAGGGTCCTGAATGACTCCTTACGCAAGTTTCTAAAGGCCGTTCTTATGTTGGCCAACCTGGCATATGCCGTTGATGTTATCCTCTTGATATGGGCTTCGAGGGACAGGTCTGGTGTGATATCAACCCCAAAGTCTTTCTCTCTCTCTCTCTCATTCTTGAAGAATGTCATTTCCCAAAAGGTACCTTGTATCTGGCCACCTGCTCCTTACACCTGTTTTCATTAATTTACATTTGCTTGGTTAAACTGTATTCACCTAGTTGTGCTTGCGGAGGTTGAGCTCTGCTCTTTCGGCCCGCCTCTCAACTGTCAATCATTCAACGATCATTATTTTTTTTTCTCACACACACACACACACACACACACACACACACACACACACACACACACACACACACACACACACACACACACACACACACACACACACACCCAGGAAGCAGCCCGTAACAACTGTCCAACTCCCAGGTACCTATTTACTGCTAGGTAACAGGGGCATAGGGTGAAAGAAAATCTGCCCATCGTTTCTCGCCGGCGCCCGGGATCGAATCCGGGACCACAGGATCACGTGTCCAGCGTGCTGTCCGCTCGGCCACCGGCTCCTGTGTGTGTGTGTGTGTGCTTGTAGGGTTGAATTGGTTCAGACCAATTTTTTCCGTTCTTATGTTCTACTAGTCTGCTTAGGACCGCTCTCTCTCTCTCTCTCTCTCTCTCTCTCTCTCTCTCTCTCTCTCTCTCTCTCTCTCTCTCTCTCTCTCTCTCTCTCTCTCTCTCTCTCTCTCTCTCTCTCTCTAGCAACTTGCAGGAAATAGTTGTTAGTGATACGGGTCTGAAGGTCAACGGTGTCTGTCTTCCACCTTTCTTGTAGATTGGCATCACATTAGCCATTTTCCAGCAGTCGGGAAGTTCTCCCGTTTCTAGAGAGGAATTAAATATTATGACAGGTGGGCTGAACATTAATTAGGCTGCCTCTGCCTCTTTGACAGATTGAGTATTTACTATTTATGCCTGCAGAATCGAACTATTAGCTCTTGGACCTCGCCTTTCTAACCAATCTATTTTTCTCTGTTATGTCTACTATATATATATTTGTCTAACACACACCACACATTCCCAGGAAACAGCGCATAGCAGTTGTCTAACTCCAAGGTACCTATTTACTGCAAGGTGAACTGGGGTGAAAGAAACTCTGCCTATATGTTTCCGCCTCGGCCGGGAATCGAACCCTGGCCCTTAAGACTACGACTCCCGAGCGCTATCCACTCAGCCGCGAGGTCCCTTGAACACACACACACACACATCCTTGTGTGTGTGTGTGTGTGTGTGTGTGTGTGTGTGTGTGTGTGTGTGTGTGTGTGTGTGTGTGTGTGTGTGTGCGTGTTTGCATTCCTACTTGTGGCTACAGAGGGAAATTTAGCTCTAGAGCTCTGGAATCGTGGACAGTTGCGATTTTGTTTGCCGAGGAGGTCGAACCATCGGCCAATTAGCTTAACATTTATTGTTTGGCAATGGTTTGAAACGATGATCACTTTACATACCGAACGAATAGAATTCCCAACATGGTTTTACTAAGGTCTCCTCATGCTTAAAAATTAAAAAAATCTCATTCTTTTCCCAATATATTTCAAGTTGACAAATATGAAGGACTACAACATTATTATGCCTTAGCTGTACATTATTCCGCTACCTCATCATTGCCTCATTAGACAAGCAGAGACAAGGGGTGCTGGGGGGGGGGGGGGGGAGTATCCTGAGTTACATTCGGGCAGGGTTATTTCAGAGGAAACCTCAGGTTAGTATAAATGTAGTGAAGTCCAAGACGGAAACCGATGCAAGTGGAGTGCCCCATGGCTCCGTCCTGGGGCCTCTGTTTATTATCTTATGTATGTATATATATATATATATATATATATATATATATATATATATATATATATATATATATATATATATATATATGACAGTGTCAGACCACGGAGGAAAAGTGAAACAGGAATTTCCTTAAGTACTTTCGTATATTAATACATCTTCAGAAGGAGTGGTTTTACAGGTCGAGTACTGGACATGTTGTATATGCTATATATGTTACTGAACTTCAAATAGTTACTGAAGAATTCATATGGTACAACGTTTCGTTCCTCTCTGGAATATCTTCACGTAGAGGATGAATAAAAAAGATTGATTGATGAAGATTAAGCCACCCAAGAGGTGGCACGGGCATGAATAGCCCGTATATGGTTTATTTTGGGGGAGTGAATGTTATCTTTCGAA
>NC_091150.1:34580033-34757533 GCF_040958095.1 Procambarus clarkii | reverse complement strand
TAGGTAGTCGAAAAACAATTAATTCCTGAAAACTTGGCTTATTAGGCAAATCGGGCCTTGCATAGTAGGCTGAGAAGTGCGTTCTGGCTACTAGGTACGACATATATATATATATCCTTTCTTACTGGATGTACACGTATAAGCTCTTGAACATCAGAGGAGTGATGGTTGTTGTTGTTGTTTAAGAGTCGCTACCTGGAACAAAATGTTCCAAGTAGCACGGGCTATGGTGAGCCCGTAGTGGACTGTAGGAGTGATGGTATGGGTGGAACAGCTCGCACATCCGCCTGCGTACGGGGCGCAGGCCACGGCCTGAGGGCTAGGCGAGAACAAGCCCACGCGCCCACCCGCATTAGGCTATAGAAAGAAATAAACAGCGTACTTTTTTGTACCAAACGTACAGTTTGTTTCTATCCTAGAGAACACATAAGAGGAAGCGATCGGAGTGAACTTATACGTATACGCCAGCCTACGAGAGCCCCATCTGTACCTGGTGGGACCCGGGCTTACCACTTTTTCCGCTCCTAAAACGTATCTTCCTTAAAAACTGGTTTATGTGCAGTTGTCTCCAGTCTCATTGAGTTTTTTCTTGTCAGTCAGCCACCATGCAAGCTGCCACCTTCGTTATACACCAAGAGACTCACGTAATTAACTACAACGGTCTCGATTAATTATGCAATTCCCGGATTGTTTGCGAGCGCTGAACGCTTCCTCGATAAAAGCCAAAACGTGTATGAATACACTCTAGATTTCCTGTCCCCGCCCCTCCCCGACACAATTAATTATTATTATTACATACGTCAAAATACAATGTACTGTTGGGGAAGACGGGTTCCTGCTGAGGAACCAATCCCGCGTGAATTAGTAATTATGCCCTGTTGCTAGGGGGCCATGTGGACTATGTCCAGCACTAATATTGAAGTCATGACGCTAATGACCTCACCCGGGTTCTCGAGTTCCCTCTTGAAAGTTTCAACCTTTCTTCAAGCAATATTTCGTTAATGTGAAGGAAGAAATTGGCTAATGTAAAATAGCTTTAATAGCTGCAGGTAGTTTCTAGTAAGCTTTTACCTCCTCGATAATTACACTAGTAACTATATCTAGTACTAGTGTAATTATGTTGTTATCGTACTGTGATTTGTGTAAGCATGCTGCCTTCTCACTAATGCCAATCTATTAAATTTTAACAGATGGCGTGAGAATTGTCGTTTGGGTCGCTTGGCGGTGAGTACGCCGAGTCACAGGGTCTCCTTTCAGATGAAGTTCTTTTGTTTATTAACAAACTAACACACAAAGCACTATGCCGTTGTCCTAGTCTATGTGAGGGCTACGAAGTGTAGGTCAAGACTCAAGAGGCTAGCTGTAAGTGAATCAACTCACTAGCCTAAACTTTGACACTTCGAGGGTAAACTATATGAATATATCCTAGTACCCGTGAGTGGCCCTGACCGCAGGAATAACAGTGGTGAATTACGTGGATTTTACCCCGTGTCTCATTTTGGAGGGATGTACCTCAGGAGGAGTTTATCTTCATGACACAACGCAGGTGTGAGTCACTACGTCGGTAGCGGTTGGGACCTTCGCTAGCTGCGTCATGGTATTTTTGGCTGCGTCCTCTGGTTTCCTGAAGACGGTGAACCGTTGGTCGAGGACGGGGAAGCGGGTTTCCAGGAATGGCACAGCCCGCAGTTGTCAGCGATCGTGTAGAAATTACTGCCATCATATGGCCATTATATAGCAAATTTTGGGGCTCTCTTTATGGGATCGTTGTTACCATAAAGTTTATATTTACTATTTCGTATGTAATAGTAAAGAGGATATATCTGCATATATAAAGGAGAATGTATGTTTAAGGTTGAAGGTCAGCCGCTTGGGGATAGCCTCACTAAACTTTGCAGGATGACTGTTGGGTGTAAGGGGACGATCATAAGTGGGGGAAGTCGACGTCATGGGGGGAAGTCAGCCCCCCATGACGTCCATTGATGCCAAACTCCATCCTCGTTAAATACCAAACTACATTTCCACTCAAATTCGTCCAGCAAATTATTATTTTTTTAAATAATTATTTGTTGGGAGCCTCCAGAATCAAGAGAAACCTTGCCACAACAGCACAGGTTTACTTAACCCCTTACAAGGGCCATAAATACGCGTGCTTGATAAGATAATGCATTATTTTAAGTTGTTCGTCTTTTGTAGCTTACTGATGAAGATAGTGTGTGTAGTGAAGATAGTTGCAGTGATGAAGGTTGAATGTAGTGAAGATATGGCTCTCAGAAAATGTATTATGAAGAAGGCCTCTTCCCCCCCCCTCTCCCTACCTGTCTCCCTTCTTCCCCTACCTCTCCCCTTCTCTCAGAAAATATATTCTTAAGAAACTGCATGGGTATGCGTCAGACTCTATGGACATGTTCCCGATTTCATCTCGGATTCATTTCAGACAATGAAAATCTTTCGGGGAGTTAAGAAACATATCGTGTGTTACACGATGTTTCTTAAAGGATTTAACTTAGACTTTACCTCCCCCCCCCCAACCAGTCTACGTCAGTCCTGTACCCCACATCACTCATGCAAATTTCGGCGAGTCTAGAACCAAGCGTTTCTGGCCAACAACTTTGGAGAGAGACAGACAAACAGACATTCTCACTTATAGTACAGATAAAGTGTGGGAAATCGACTTGAGAATGGTCCAGGATGGACCGAAACGTCGTCGTCCCTTCACCTTCTAGTGTGTGGTCTGGTCAACTTACTTTAGCCACGTTATTGTGACTCATCGCCTGCATGTAGGAAATGTATATTTATGCGCCAGTTACAGCCCCGCTCCTGCGCCAGGTAAGTCCACTACGGACTCACCACAGCCCGTGCTACTTGCCCCGCTCCTGTGCCAGGTAAGTCCACTTCGGGCTCATCATAACCCCGGGCTACTTTAGCTGAAATCAAAACAACAACAACCACGTATATTTATGAATATCTAAATACCCACATTCATATTTGTAAAACCAATTACACTAAGAAATGCTCTGGCCCTGAGGCCGGACGCCTGCTCAGGAAACAAGGAGGTATTTGCTCTTTGGATCCCAATTCCGAGGCGATGGAACAGGAAATTGGCCGCTAGGTGATCGTCAGGCCTTTTTATTTTTTTCCAAGAGACGAAGGTCGCTGAGTTAATTGGTAGAAAGCTGTAGCGGTGAGTGATAAGCTTGTATTCTAATCTTCAGCCTCAGATATGCCCGAATATCTAAAGCCTAATTCATCCAATTTTAAATTGATTTGTCTCGATGCGTAAATTAGATTTTATAATTATTAATTCTATTGTCTTTTGTCCCTTATTAGCGGTAATTTCTGGTAGTTCTGAATGTCTCGGATGATTAGTGAGTAAGTGGGTCGTCAGCTCGCATCTTCCCGACCTCTCATGCACGTTAATCCAACCCTGTCCTCATGAGCATTAATCCAGCCCTTCATCATGAGCGTTAATCCAGCCCTGTCCTCATGCACGTTAATCCAGCCCTGTCCTCATGCACGTTAATCCAGCCCTGTCCTCACGAACGTTAATCCAGCCCTGTCCTCATGCACGTTAATCCAGCCCTGTCCTCATGCACGTTAATCCAGCCCTGTCCTCACGAACGTTAATCCAGCCCCGCCCTCATAATCCAGTGCGCCGTCCTCAGGTTATGGGCTTCTAAGTCTACCTTTGGACCCAAAGACATTTTCGTCAATTTTTTTTGAACTGGGTAATCAAATGCAGGATTTTCTTAAATATATATTATTAGTATTATTTAAAAACATATTTTTTGTTTATGGTTAGACTAAGTTATGTTAGGTATTGCTGGTAATTATGCATATTTTCAGTAAGTGGGTGAACGACTTGTTCTCAGGCCAGGCTCGTTAAAGCGGCGGCCGTTTCCCCAAGAAGCATTCATCAATTTTAACGTGCTGATTAATAAAAATAGGGTTTATTCTCATATATAAATTAATATTATTATGCATTAAACATTTTACACTTCAGAGGTGTATAGGTTAAGTTAAGTAAGGTGTAGGTTAAGTTTTTAAGATTCTCTTGACGATTATTTGTAGTTGTCAACCCGTCCTCGACTCAAGTCCATTCCATCCAGTGGTCGACCCCACAGACGCATTCATAAATTTTAACATGATGTTCATTCAAAACGGGAATTTTCTCAAATGTAAATTAATATTTTAATATATTAGCATACTGTGCATATATAGGCATAGGTTAGGTGTTTAGGTTCTGTTGGCGATTATTTGTATTTATAGTACGTGGGTGAAGCATTTACAGGGTTGTGATTCGAACAAACTTCGTCAGTGAAGCACTTGTTCCGGAAGTGTTCGAACGTCAGCAGTTGTGAGTCGTGTATAAACCGTTTTTCATTCATAAACAGGGGGGTTGGCGGGTGCATGGAATCACTTTTGGATCTTTGTTTGGAGGACGGGCTGGTAGTTGTACGTGGGTACAAGAATTTTCAGGGTTGGGATTTGAGCAGAGGCGATCAGAACAGAACGCGATCCGGCGGCTCCCAGGCGGAGGACGTCTTGTCGTCAAGGTTAAACCGGGAGTGCCCACCTAGAACTGTACTCCGCTTCTGGGTGTTTATACACGGGCAGTTTTATATAGTTCTGGGCTATATTAAGGACTAAAGTATTCTTGCTGGTTGAGCAGTTCTTGCTGCTGTTGTTGCCTCATATGACCTTGCGCAGATTGATGGACGTTAAGCCGAACCGAACTGTTCCGTGGACGGAATTGCTTTCTCAAGAACACCTAATTTCGTATATTATTGTTCTACCTCAAAACCACAGTGACAAAATGAGCGTAAACAAGTTCTAATTGGTTAACAAAGGACTAAATCTCGATGATTTCTATGTGGAAGAAAACTGCAAAATGATGAGTAATTGGCATGTGGAATTGGCAATTGCGTCAGTGTGAATAGGCAAGGCGCTATTGACATATAAGCAAGTGTGAAAATGCTTTCCACACTTAGAAGTGCAAACGGACGCACCTGAAGGACGACTCAAGAACTGGTCAAAGGCAAGAACTCGCTGCTTCTGCAAACATTAAAAGGTACAGTCAAATTTAAATAATTCAACTTCACTTTTGAGGCTATACAACTGTTTTGTATGTATATATAAGTGTATATATATGTATATATAAGTGTATATATATGTATATATAAGTGTAATAAATACATGGGGCAGGCTTCAGATGAGCTGAGGTAGGATAACAGCTCTTGCTTGCAGTTTCACCAGGCACCTCAACTGACAGTCGTAATAAACCCTAGTCTTAGTTTAAAAAAAATATAGACATGATGCGTACTAGAGGAGCCGCAGAAGTCCAGCTGTAGGAGCGTCATTCGCCACCTCACACTTCTCAGGTCAAGCCTTCCCACTAAGGATCCCCCTTTTTGATAGCGCTTCGGATTCGCAGTTCTGAGGTTCCGGGTTCGATCCCCGGTGGAGGCGGAGACAAATAGGCAAAAATGTTTCTTGCACCCTGATACCCCTATCCACCTAGCAGTAAATAGGTACTTTGGGAGTTAGACAGCTGGTACAGGCTGTGCTTCCTAGGTGCGGGGGGGGGGGGTAACAAGAAGAAGGCCCTGGTCGAGGACCGGGCCGCGGGGACGCTAAACCCCGAAATCATCTCAAGATAAGAAGATATCTTGTACATTAACACAACTTAAAACTAAAAGGCCAATTGGCCCATACGAAGTCGCTCAGATTTATATATACCTGAATTTCGAAGGCGGGTAAGGATCGGGTCCGAATATTGCTTATTGAGTGTTCGAACTGGCTCGCTACACTACTCCAGTACACTACACCACTACACTCCACTACACCACACTCCTCTCCACTACACCAAGCTGTGTTAGTGAGGAGAGATCGCGGCGCAGCGGAAGACTGGCTGGCTGTTAACAGGTGGTTTAGATTAGATAGTGTCGAGTCACGCATGTTTGTAGGTATCTTGGTTCTAATTTTCATTTTTTTAAATTATTTATATATACAAGAGTTTTTTTTATTCTTGTACAGCCGCTAGCACGCATTGCATTTCCGGCAGAGGTCCTTAAGCCTATTTTTATTTTCCCCGGAATACGACCCATCAAATCGTTTAACAACCGGGTGCCCAATCACTGCTGGGTGAACAGAGGCGTACAGTTAAGGATCCTCGTTTCCCTAACCAGAAACATACGAACACAAGCAAC
The DNA here is from genome assembly GCF_040958095.1 of Procambarus clarkii. Classification (NCBI taxonomy): domain Eukaryota; kingdom Metazoa; phylum Arthropoda; class Malacostraca; order Decapoda; family Cambaridae; genus Procambarus; species Procambarus clarkii. Next base: position 34,751,324 of record NC_091150.1, on the reverse strand, counting down.
CCACTTTACCTACCCCAGCAACACTTGAGTACACATTACAACGATCAACTACATTTGTCCTCTACAGCAACACTAGAGTACAGCTGGTCCTCTACAGCAACACAAAACTAACAGCTGGTCCTCTACAGCAACACTAGAGTACAGCTGGTCCTCTACAGCAACACAAGACTAACAGCTGGTCCTCTACAACAACACAAGGCTAACAGCTGGTCCTCTACAGCAACACTAGAGTACAGCTGGTCCTCTACAGCAACACAAGACTACAGCAACACTAGAGTACAGCTGGTCCTCTACAGCAACACTAGAGTACAGCTGGTCCTCTACAGCAACACTAGAGTACAGCTGGTCCTCTACAGCAACACTAGAGTACAGCTGGTCCTCTACAGCAACACAAGACTACAGCTGGTCCTCTACAGCAACACAAGACTGCAGCTGGTCCTCTACAGCAACACAAGACTACAGCAACACTAGAGTACAGCTGGTCCTCTACAGCAACACAAGACTAACAGCTGGTCCTCTACAGCAACACAAGACTACAGCTGGTCCTCTACAGCAACACAAGACTACAGCTGGTCCTCTACAGCAACACTAGAGTACAGCTGGTCCTCTACAGCAACACTAGAGTACAGCTGGTCCTCTACAGCAACACAAGACTACAGCAACACTAGAGTACAGCTGGTCCTCTACAGCAACACTAGAGTACAGCTGGTCCTCTACAGCAACACTAGAGTACAGCTGGTCCTCTACAGCAACACTAGAGTACAGCTGGTCCTCTACAGCAACACAAGACTACAGCTGGTCCTCTACATCATCACAAGACTGCAGCTGGTCCTCTACAGCAACACAAGACTACAGCAACACTAGAGTACAGCTGGTCCTCTACAGCAACACTAGAGTACAGCTGGTCCTCTACAGCAACACAAGACTACAGCTGGTCCTCTACAGCAACACAAGACTACAGCTGGTCCTCTACAGCAACACTAGAGTACAGCTGGTCCTCTACAGCAACACTAGAGTACAGCTGGTCCTCTACAGCAACACAAGACTACAGCTGGTCCTCTACAGCAACACTAGAGTACAGCTGGTCCTCTACAGCAACACTAGAGTACAGCTGGTCCTCTACAGCAACACAAGACTACAGCTGTTCCTCTACAGCAACACAAGACTACAGCTGGTCCTCTACAGCAACACTAGAGTACAGCTGGTCCTCTACAGCAACACTAGAGTACAGCTGGTCCTCTACAGCAACATAAGACTAACAGCTGGTCCTCTACAACAACACAAGACTACAGCTGGTCCTCTACAACAACACAAGACTACAGCTGGTCCTCTACAGCAACACTAGAGTACAGCTGGTCCTCTACAGCAACACTAGAGTACAGCTGGTCCTCTACAGCAACACAAGACTACAGCTGGTCCTCTACAGCAACACTAGAGTACAGCTGGTCCTCTACAGCAACACAAGACTACAGCTGGTCCTCTACAGCAGCACTAGAGTACAGCTGGTCCTCTACAGCAACATAAGACTAACAGCTGGTCCTCTACAACAACACAAGACTACAGCTGGTCCTCTACAGCAACACAAGACTACAGCTGGTCCTCTACAGCAACACTAGAGTACAGCTGGTCCTCTACAGCAACATAAGACTAACAGCTGGTCCTCTACAACAACACAAGACTACAGCTGGTCCTCTACAGCAACACTAGACTACAGCTGGTCCTCTACAGCAACACTAGAGTACAGCTGGTCCTCTACAGCAACACAAGTAACATGCTCTGTAAGCAACACACTTTTCAGAGCTCCAATATTACTTATGAAGTACAAGATTAAGGAAATAATAAAGTTCTTAAGAGTAAAAGATACATAAGAGCCACTATCTCCGTACGTTAGAATGGCGACTTTTAAAAATATATAAAACCACCGTAATATTGACGCTTTCAATGTGTATCGGCTTTGATAAGTTGGAAGATGGACTGTTTGTGTTCATACGCTAGGTGAACAGTTAAAGGTTGGCGCCCAGTCAATCCTGCTTTGGCAGAGTTCAATCCCAAGACAAGTTGCCACTAAATGCCTGCAAAGACTTAATTTGTAATTAGCGGTTTCAGGACAACGGCCAAGGTCAGTAAGTTTTTGTTATCCGGACTGATGTAGTGGAGCGGCCGCTGCTGCCGTCAAGAGGGACCCATGTTCTTGGAAAAGCTGTCGGTCGTCCGGTTACAGGAGTAACTGTGTTGACAGACTGTCTCCGTGGCCGCTATCAGTGACGTGGCCAACACCATCATTCTCCCAGTGATATCTGTCATAGTACGGTGCTCACGGTACTTGACATATGGTACACGTTACGTGACACGGTACATGACTCGCGGTACACTGTACAGAAAATATATGGTACATGCCATTTTCTGTTGTTTTCATGTCGTTTTCTGTTGCCCACATCCAACCATTCGGTATCAGAGCTCAGCTTTCTCACGCTCTCTGTGTCAATATGCACGCGGGTAAGGTGTTGTGTTTGGCTGCACCCTCAGTGTACCTTCTCCACACGATCTGTAATGTCACAAGCTCCAGCTCCTGGCCGCCAGGTATGTTTCCGATGCTAAGACTTCCAGCATATATGAAGCGTCCATATGGCCTGGAATCACGGAAGCCCCAACAGGTCGCGTCTTGTAAAGGTCATCTTCTTCTGTTCCAGGAATCTGGAATAGATTTACGAGTCATCGGCATCAAATATTTCCGCTGTGTCACTGGTTGTAGAAATTCCAGTAAGGAAGTATTTTCAGGTAGAAAAACTAAATACACTGTCAGGGTTTTATATTGTCTATATTTAATTTATATTGTCTATTTTCGTAAGTAGTTGGGGCAACTTTTTGTAGAACATCAAACCTACTTTCACAGACCATTGTTGTGGCCTTTGAGAGTCAAAGTTTACCTTCGGGATTCCGCTATTGATATCAAGATAACCTCAAGATAATAGTTTTCTTGCCTCATTAAGGTCAAGGTATTCCACCAGTGTATGGTTGAACAGCTGCTGGATTTTGACCAATTGTGCAAATCGACTTGAAAATGGTTCAGGACGGACCGAAACGTCGTCGTCCCTTCACCTTCTAGTGTGTGGTCTGGTCAACAGTTGTGCAAAGTTTCACAATTCACCTGGATTGGCCGGTACAGCCAATTGGGCTACGCTTCTCGCAAGGTTAGGGTTCGATACCCTATAGCCCAAGTGATTAGGCACCGTTCCTCCACTCCGTCCTTCTGTCCCAGACTCTATCCCGTGTGTGCTACACAGTCAGGCAAGCTTGGTGCTTTCTTACCCTATGATCAAGACTCACCGCTGTATCATTCCAGCTTATCTGTGGCAAAACTTGTGCCGTCTTCATCTACCTTCAAGAAGGTCCCGGGACGGCCATCACGACACTTGAGTAGGTACGGTGATACATTATATACGGTGCGGGGAACACGTGGTTCACCATACAGGGTAGTCCGCGGTGCAGGTTACAGCGTATGTGGTACCGTGTAACTTCGTTAAAGACCCCATGGAGCAGACCCAGTAACAAATGGTATGATGTATCCACGAGCAAGGAGGAGTGAAGCAAGGAGGGGGTAAAGCAAGGAGGGGTGAAGCAAGGAGGGGTGAAGCAAGGAGGGGGTGAAGCAAGTTGGGGTGAAGCAAGAGATTGAGGGAATACCTGTCGTGAAAAGAGAGAGATGGGGCGGGGAGAGGATGTGTAGATGGTTGATTGGGAGGGGGGGGTAGGTGGGTACGGGGAATACCCACACCAAAGCGCCACAATGCGCGCACACACACACACACACACACACACACACACACACACACACACACACACACACACACACACACACACACACACACACACACACACACACATGTATTCATCTTGGCTAGCACTGTACAAGAATTTCAATCCCCTGTAACTGAGTGCTCAGTAACTTAGTATACACTGTATGCTATCTAACAAACCTCTAACCCAGGGAGGACATAATACAATATATACATGCTGGTTACCATTGTATACATACGAATAACCTCGTTTGTGGTAGAAAAAACATTAAATAAAAAAATCAACAACTTGGACAGAAGACTGCGGTGGTTTTAAGTTGACAAGTTAGTTCTTCTAAGTGGCAGCTGTTTCTTCTATAGTCAGTGTTCTATAGTCTTCTATAGTGTCCTATAGTCAGGTCTTCAACATACGTGTTAGCATACAAGTGTATCTATACAGAGTTGTGTCTTAGATATAGAATTTGATCCACATTTTTTTGTAAATTTACGATTTAAATATAGAGTCAGATGGTGTGCTCCAGATTATATGTGTTTAGTGTTTGAGGAAATATATAAGTTTGACTTTATACGGACCTAACCACTTGGAAGTAACCACCTACTCTCCCTGTGAGAGCAGTAGCAATCCTGGCTGCAATTTTTATACCATGTTGTGGCTCCGTCGATTAAGGCAGCGTCTGGGATCATCCTGGACGTAAGTTCGAACCCTCATCACGGCCCTTGTGGATTTATCCACCTGCAAGTAAATAATTAACATCTTCAACAAATATATATGAAACGCGAATTCGTTGACAACGGATTACTCCTTTCTCCAAGATCAGTGATCAAGTAGGAAGTTTGTGAAGCGCGTTCGAATCCTTGCCTGGTAGTTTGGTGACGGCCTTGACCTCCCTAGTTGTATAGTTACCTGGTGACTTGTGGGGGGAGGGGGTGTGGTCGTTCAGGCCACAACCGGTGCTGGGGGGGGGGGGACTGGTCAAACCGGTTCTCCAGTGGTGGATATATCCTCTTGTGACTCAAAACTTCCACTCGTGTGAATTGGGCAAGTTTCATTATGAAACTTTTTTTTTTTGCTTTGATGGGTGGAATTTTTCCACCGACTTGAGTGGGAGATAATTTTTTCGTGGTGTGTCATTCAGATGTAGTTTGTGTGTTGTTTTTCTCTCGGTATATCTCACACACCTGGTCCATGTCACCCGTTCCTGCACACACACCTGTCTCACCACACCCGCAAAGACCTCTCAAGAGAGGCCTTTGTACCTCTTGGGTTCAGTTGAGAGGGGCGAGACTGAGGGCGGGCGGGACCTCGGCAATTCCCCTCCCGTCACAGTCTGATGGAACGATAATGTGTCCTTATTTGGTACTGGTCTGCGCTTGCCCTCATATTGTACTACTGTGCGCATGTTCTAATGTGGTACTGTTCTGCGCATGCTCTCGTTGGCGTAGAGCTTTATCTCCGCATGTGCCAGATCGTTTAGAAGCTACGGTCGTCGATCGTTTAGAAATTAATACGTTGTTTGAAATTGTATTTGAAAGTTAGAGGTTTGCACAATAATCACAGACACATATTTTGTCGCATATTGATAGTTGAGAGGCGGATCTCAAGAGCCGCAGCTCAACCTCCCCCCCCTCCCCCTCGCTACTAAATCTAGGCGAGTACACAGACAGGTGTTAAACAGGTATCCCACCTCTAGGTCCTGATAAGCCTAACGTATATTGATGAACTCAGTGATATTACCTTACAATTAATTTTGTATTATAATTATTATAACAAAACAAACAAAATTATATGTGTTATCACCGTGATGTTCACAAAATTCCATAGTGTTCACAGATATACAAAAAAGTATACATTCCCTGCCTCTTCCAAGCTTCTCAAAAATATTTCCCTTCCCATGGGGATTTTCCCCCACTTCCGTGTCGTCACGGTAGCCTCTCTTTCCCCTGGCTCCACCTCTGTGTGCGCGGATGTTTAGCTTTCAGTCTTTACGCACATTTTTTTTCTCACACTGCATATATTTTTACCCTATTGTACATTTGTTTTCTCCTATTGCACACATTTCTGTCCCCCCCCCCAATCGTACATTTCTGCCCCTACATCATATTTCTGTCCCAAAGCACACATTTCTGTCCAGACAGCACACATTTCTGTCCGCATAGCGCACTCTTTTGTTTCTCTAACCTGAAATCTTTTAACTTTCTATCTTCGTGGTGTAAACTGTAGGCAGGGTCGTCCTCAAGCTTGGCGGGAAAGTCAAGTGTTTCCAAGGAGAAGCCGGCGGCCGGACAATCCCCCGTCTCGAGCTTGCCCAATCGTTTTGCCACGAAAGTCGATATTATTTTTTGGCACACATTTGTCAACTTGTTGCTGTACTTCCCTTCTCTTCGGTAACAGTGATTGTTTAAAACAACCAGTGTAGCTGGTGATTAAACTGCGGAAACTACAGACTCGTGACGCATCTGGCATTCAGGTATGGAACCGGAGTTGGTAGTAGGCGGGAGGAGCAGCCTTGAGGGCTGTGCCACACGGGAGCACGGGGGGGGGGGGGGGGGGGAGGCTGGACGGTGTGAAGTTGAGGGGTGGCATGCCATCATCACAGTCAATCATCAGTGATTGATGAGAACACTCGTACACACGCGTGAATGCACACACACGCAAGCACGCACATGCGGTCATTCCCCCCCCCCCCCACCCCTCCCCTCACACACACACTTTATGGGTCTCTGTGAGTCTTTATGGCTCAAATGAGCCATCAAGACATTAAAAATATTTTTTTTAGTGTCAGAGTCGTTAATAAATGGAATACATTAGGCAGTGATGTGGTGGAGGCTGACTCCATACAAAAGTTTCAACTGTAGATATGATAGAGCCCAATACGCTCAGGAATCTGTACACCAGTTGATTGACGGTTAAGAGGCGGGACCAAAGAGCCAGAGCTCAACCCCCGCAAGCACAACTAGGTGAGTACACATAGAGGTTCTTGCCCCCACAGTCTAGGGGGGCCTCGCGGCTGAGTGGCCAGCGCTCTGGGGTCGTAGTCCTAAGGGCCCGGGTTCGATCCCCAGCGGAAGCAGAAACAAATGGGCAGAGTTTCTCTCACCCAGATGAACCTGTTCACCTAGCAGTAAATAGGTACCTGGGAGCTACACAACTGCTACGGGCTGCTTTCTGGGGATGTATGTGTGCGTGTGTTAGAGATAAATGTATCAAGTAGATATAATAGAGGAAAAATAAATTGGTTAGAAAGGCGGGGTCCAAGAGCTAATAGCTTGATTCTGCATATACAAATAGTAAATACAAAGTAAATACATTCACACAACGCTTTTAAATACATGACTGGCGACATACTAAAATTATTCACAACTTTTGTGAGCCCATACAAACATGATGGGTGAGGGGGGGGATTGTACGGTGCCCACATCTCAAGAAGCACATCAGTAAACTGGAAATGGTGCCAAGTGGCTTCCGGAACTGAATAAACACGCGTTACAAGGAGAGTTGTTGTTGTTGTTATAGATTCAGCTACTCAGAACAAGTTCCAAGTAGCACGGGCTATGGTGAGCCCGTAACTTACCTGGCACAGGAGCGGGGCCAGTAGCACGGGCTATGGTGAGCCAGTAGTGGACTTACCTGGCACTGGAGCGGTGCTGAATGTCTAAAAAAAAGTACAAGGAGAGACTTGAAGGGTTAAATATGCCAAAGCTAGATGACCAGAAAAGTAGGTGACATGATCACTACATGCAAAATAGTAGCGGGAACCGACAAAATTGACAAAGAGCAGTTCTTGAAACATGGAACTTCAGGAACAAGAGGTCGTAGATTCAAGCTAAGGAAACAAGGGTGTTGAAAAGGTATTTAAAAAATTAATCATTTGCAAACAGAGTGGTAGACGGTTGGAACAAGTTTAGTGAGAAGGTGGTGGAGGCCAAAACCGTCAGTAGTTTCAAAGCGTTATACGACAAAGAGTGCTGGGAAGACGGGACACCACGAGCGTAGCTCTCATCATGTAACTACAGTTAGGTAGTTACATTTAGGTAAGTACAACCATCATTTCCGTCCATAACATATTATTTTTAATTTGTTTTTGTTTTTTTAACAATTATTTTCAAGGCTGCGGACGCGCACATTCCTATAGCCAGAATTTAGACATATTCCGATAGACATGATCTACGGACAGACATTCGGCAGACATAATCTACGGACAGACATTCGGCAGACATAATCTACGGACAGACATTCGGCAGACATAATCTACGGACAGACATTCGGCAGACATAATCTACGGACAGACATTCGGCAAACATAATCTATACGGACAGACATAATCTACGGACAGACATTCAGCAGACATAATCTACGGACAGACATTCAGGCAGACATAATCTAAGGACGCAGACACGGACACATGACCACCCGGATACTGACGCATGTATCCTACAAAGAGTAACGAGCTTCGTGGAAACATTAAACGACTATTAATAAACCCACAACAATCTGTGGAGTTTACTCCAGTGAAGCTGCGCATTCTCAGAACAATGTAAACCTTGTGATTCAGAGTCTACACGCCAAGCTCTGTGACGATTGTATAGTGTAAATCGCTTTTAAACTCTAAAGCATTTTTTGTTAATTTTTTGTATAATTATGCATAATAATTAGTTGTATATACATTGTAGTTGCAGTCTCCATGGCGGAGTGGTAAGGCACTAAGCCTGTCGCTTCGCGAGCTCATTGCCCTGGGTTCGTACCCTGGCCGGGGAGGATTGACTGGGCGCCAGTCCTTAACTGTAGCCTCTGTTCACCCAGCAGTGGATGGGTACACCTGGTTGTTAAACGATTTGGCGGGTCATTTTCCAGGGGAAAAAAATTGGGATTGAGGACCTGCCCGAGACGCTATGAGTGCTAGTGGCTTTACTAAAATGAAAGAACTCTTGTTTAAATAAGTACAAAAAGATAAAGCAGGTGAATAAAGCGGGTTGTAAAGCCCAAGAATACACCAAAATAAAGCTTAACCGTGATAAGAGCAGATTTGTCACCGTATCAGCATAAATCATTTATAATTGCAACGCTGAACGCCCAACTTTATCATAGTGTCGATATAAGCGTGCTAATTGCATATGATGGTTATCTTGAGATGTTTTCGGGGCTTTTTAGTGTCCCCGCGGCCCGGTCCTCGACCAGGCCTCCACCCCCAGGAAGCAGCCCGTGACAGCTGACTAACACCCAGGTACCTATTTTACTGCTAGGTAACAGGTGCTAGGTAAATGATGCAAAGTAACATTGAGTAGCCTCTTAAGAACTATTATGACTTTGGTATTAATAATGTGATGGAGTCACTCGCTATCTTTATAATCATCATCACTCTATCTTTTATCGATATTTTATTTGTTGGAGATATCCAGATATCATCATGCATTGTTAAATCAGTGTTGAATTAGTTTATATTTGTCTTTATTTGTAATGTAAACTAGTATTTTTTTTTGTTTTACAAGATCAATTATTTTTTATTTTTACAAGATTTTTTCAATTTTTACAAGAACAATTTATCAGTATTCTATTGTGGTTTTAGCAACACCGTTCAGGTGTCTGCTGGAACACACCATCTTGAGGTTATCTTGAGATGATTTCGGGGCTTTTTAGTGTCCCCGCGGCCCGGTCCTCGACCAGGCCTCCACCCCCCAGGAAGCAGCCCGTGACAGCTGACTAACTCCCAGGTACCTATTTACTGCTAGGTAACAGGGGCATTCAGGGTGAAAGAAACTTTGCCCATTTGTTTCTGCCTCGTGCGGGAATCGAACCCGCGCCACAGAATTACGAATCCTGCGCGCTATCCACCAGGCTACGAGGCCCCCTCTTTTAAACATCAAACACCATCCAAGTGTTTCCCAGTTAATGGAATACAGTAGAAATACAATTGACTACATACAGGAATACATGGAATACAGTTGCTACTGGCGAAGGGAATCTTATTCTCACGGCAATTTTCTTTTTTTTTATTGGTTTATTTAGGTGCGTAGTGGTCAGGGCAATCAGCTCATAACCTAACGGTCCCTGGTTCGATTCTCGCGGCAGGATCAAGACTTTTTATGGACGTTTCCTCCCCACGTGATGCTTCTACTATTAATAAGGTAACTGGGAGTTAGGCAACTGTTGTGGGTTGCATCCTGGGGAAGGTCAACAGCCTGGGGGTAATAGGTAATGGGGTAATAGGTCTGTTGTCATTATTACTTATAAATGTACAATCATTATGGATTTTGTAATTTGTACGAAAAATCGTTACTGTTATTTCCTAGGTAGTAAAAGCTGTCTAACTAAAAACCTTAATTTATTTATATTTTAATATATATTTATTTTAAATTATTTAAAATATTAATTAATTGCCACTCAACATTTAATTTCAGTATTTAATTTCAACTCAACAAAACCCTCAGTTCCCAATATGCTACAAATTACACTTCTAATAATATAGAACTGTTTATCTGGTCCGGAAATTGTGAGCGGTGACTGTGGCCCCGGAGCGAGTACCTCACCAAGGCGAAGGACAGCCTCAACATCCGTAGTAAATGTGGATAATTAAGTACAGGAATCCAGGGTGTTCGGTTCAGGGATCCCTTTGTCCGGGTCCTCGTCCACTGTCAGGAGCTATATGCGATGTTCGCAGTCACAGTAATGTGGGTGAAACACATCACCCCCGCCAGCCCATACATGGTATATGGAAGTTGACGACGTTTCGGTCCTTCTAGCTGGACTCGAAATGTTGTCATTGTCATTTGATATGTGTTGGCTTGGGGGTGATTTTGCTCTGTGGTGGGTTGCGGGTGGTTTGGGGTGTACGGGGGGGAGGGGGAGAAGTGGGTGTTAAGTGAGGAGGTGGAGGGGTGTGTGGATGGTGTACTGGTGGATGAAGCAATGTTAGATTACTATTACATCACTATTCATGTTAGATTATATGTCTTCAACCATGATATTGCGACTTAGTCTCTGGACACGACGCACTATAAGCCGTTGTCTCCTGCAATAACCATTATTGCAGGAGAAAGTAACCATTATTAGCAATCGACTTGAGAATGGTCCAGGACGGACCGAAACGTCGTCGTCCCTTCACTTTCTAGTGTGGTTTGGTCAACCATTATTAAACACACCAGAATTCCCTCAAACACGAACGCTCTGATTCGTAAATAATGAACAAAAGAGTTGACACGCAGAGATGAGAATAATTTGACACTAACAGCCTTGGATGAGGGTAATTGGGCTATTACGAGTAAACATGGCTGGCAAAGCTTAGACTCGAGACGATTACAACATATTCTCACGAGATTAACATAAATGATAAATGCGGATAAATGCAAAATAATAAACTGAATAATACAAAATTCATCTGTAAATACATAATACAACAAGCTAAATACATTTATACGATTGTATATTAATGATATGCTGGCCACGAGGAGGAAGTTACACTGTCACGCCCCCCCCCTTCAATATGTGACTTTCGACACAAATGGTTACATACGTATATACATATGAAGCTTGCATACGTATATACATATGAAGCCCTCGTACGTATTTATATGTGAAGGTCTCGTATACTCACAAGTGAAGGTCACACACACACACACACACACACACACACACACACACACACACACACACACACACACACACACACACACACACACACACACACTATGTGTGTGTGGGGGGGGGGGCGGGGAATTAGTAGTTAGTAACAGTTGATTGACAGTTGAGAAGCGGGCCGAAAAAGCAGAACTCAACCCCCGCAAGCACAACTAGGTGAATACAACTAGGTGCTATATATATATATATATATATATATATATATATATATATATATATATATATATATATATATATATATATATATATATAAAGTATAAAGTTAATTCAACCCATGTATGCAAATATTCCATTCGTATATGTCAAATAGTTCTTTTTGCCTCAGAGATCTTCCCCAACAGCCAACAGCCTCGCGTCTGGCGTAGCAGCAGCAGTTTCACTCACCAGCTACCACGGCCCATTTAGAAAGCGTTCATTTGTAGCCTAGTAATTTCTTCTGTGGCGACCCCGAGCGAGTTACTGGGTGGTAAATTCGTTTTCTATATTTGCAATCGCTAGGATATTGGTGAAAGATTAGAGAGATGGTTTCCGACGCCTTTATATACGCTTTTGCTGACGTTATATACGCGTGATGGGGGGGGGGGGGGGGGATGGCGTATACGTATATGCGTGATGGGGGATTTTCCCCGCAACGCCCGGACAGTTGAAGGTAAGATCAGCCATGACTGGTTCATTACTTCGAAGAATTCCTTGAGTCGTCTAGTCACATGACTTTTTTTTGTTGTTATTATTTTTGCACCCTATAGTCTCCAATAACCAGCGGCGTCGTGCTGGAGAAACAAGTGAGCATCACTCCTTGGCGGGTGACGTCATGGTGGGCGGTACCTGGGGGGGGGGAAGATCAGGAGTGGGCCAGGCCCCCCCCCCCACACACACACACAGGCCAGTCACTGACCCTCAGGGAAAGAGAGCAGGATGTGCTACCTCTTTTTTAAAGCAGATTCCTCGGTGCCAGATGGTTTACAGGGAGCACCTCGTAACGTGACGGTTGCTACGTGCTCTACAACGAGCGCCTCGCAAATCTACTCCTTAAGATAGGTGCTCTACAACGAGTATCTCGTAAATCTACTCCTTAAGATAGGTGCTCTACAACGAGTATCTCGTAAATCTACTCCTTAAGATAGGTGCTCTACAACGAGTATCTCGTAAATCTACTCCTTAAGATAGGTGCTCTACAACGAGTATCTCGTAAATCTACTCCTTAAACTAGCTTAAAAAACTTAAACTCGTAAACTTAAACTCTTAAATCTACTCCCCTATATGACAGCTATTATTTCCATTTCTTCTCCAGAACTAAATCCAGAATGTTGTGGTTTCTGGCAGACTCGCTAACACGCTTAGATCATTTCCGGGAATTGTTTGAATTCTGAATTACCTGCTTTTAATGTCCCATCTACTCCCCGAGTGTTGAGATCTCCAATGATACGTACATTATTGTATCTTCAAAAATATGTGCCAGAAAGGAGAAATAATAGAAAGGGAACTAGATGGATGACCCAGGTGGTGAAAAGAGCTTTAATATAACTAAGCGGAACCTCTGGAGGAGGTATATACCCACGATGAATATAATTGATTATGAGATATATGTAAAAAGGTAGTAAATGAAGCCACCCAGGAAATCAGATCAGCCAAAAGAAACTACGAGAGAAAACTTGTAAAAAAACATAAAGAAAGATCCTAAGTTGTTATATACCTATATGAGAAGTAAGATCAAAGCAAAGGACTCGGTAGGATCCTTAAGAGAACCAAGTATCATCCATTATAACTACCAAGTTATAATGGATGATAAAAAGGAACAGCACTCAGGATGAATGCTTTACATCAGTGTTCACACTAGAAAGATGAGACTATATCCCATCACCCACACTAAGGCTTGATGGAGGTGAAGAGAACGAATTAAGAGCATATCGTGCGACATAATCAGGAAGAACATTGACAAACTAGAAGATTCCAAAGCCCCAGGTGTGGGTGGAATTTAATCTAAAGTCGTAACTTAACTGGCAGAGGAATTATGCTTGCCACTGAAACTCCTTTTCGGAAAATCTCCGGACCAAGGTATAGTTCCTATAGATTGGAAATATGCAAATATTACCCCTAGTTTCAAAGAAGGCAGAAAGAGCACAGTAGAAAACTACCGTCCTATCAGCTTGACAGCACACATCTGCAAGCTGATGGAGAGAATCCTCAGGGAGGGAATCCTTCACCATCTCACAGTGAACAAGCATGTAACACCAACGCAACATGGGTTTGTTAAAAATAGATCCTGACTTACAAACCTTCTCACATTTCTAGAAACTTTATCCAGCTACTCAAACAATTAAAGGACTTCCGGTAGATGTAGTATACATGGACTGTGCTTCCGCTTTTGATAAGGTACCGCATGAAAGACTAGCAAGGAAATTAGAAGCACGTGGAATAAATGGTAGAATACTAGAATGGGTAAACAATTGACAGTCTCCGTGGTGTAGTGGTAAGACACTCGCCTGGCGTTCCGCGAGCGCTATGTCATGGGTTCGTATCCTGGCCGGGGAGGATTTACTGGGCGTAATTCCTTAACTGTAGCCTCTGTTTAACGCAACAGTAAAATGTGTACTTGGATGAAAAAACGATTCTTCGCGGCAGGGGATCGTATTCCAGGGACCATAGGATTAAGGACTTGCCCGAAACGCTACGCGTACTAGTGGCTGTACAAGAATGTAACAACTCTTGTATATATCTCAAAAAAAAAAAAAAAAAAAAGAAGTGGTTATAAAAAAGGAAACAAAGGGTCGTGCTAAACGGGAATAAATCTGTCTGGAGAAATGCGGTGAGAGGAGTGCCACAAGGGTCTATCTTGAGGCCAACCCTTTTTGTCGTATACATCAGTGACATGAAAGATTATCACGGATCACATCATCAAATTTTCAGATGACACTAAGATTTATAGTAAAGTGGGGAAGTGAAAAACGATATTGAGGCCTTACGAAGAGATCTACATGTCCTCCATTAAATAGTCAGAAGACTGGCAAATGCGTTTTAATGTCGACAAATGCAAGACCTTGCATGTGGGACATAGCAACCCGCGTCACAACTATCAAATTAACAATATTACCTTGCAGACAACTAAATATTTTAGTTTCCCCTAACGTTTTCGTCGTCTTTTCAATTTTAACAGAAAACAAGTTTTTACGAAGAATATATGGGAAACTTTATTAAAAGTAAATAATTCATTATGTCGGGGACAGGCAACCGGAGTATATATATACGTTAAAGCTCATGTCGACTACTCACCCTCCCCGGAGTGCAACTCTGTAACAATTTACTGCTAGGTGAACAGAGGCATTAAGTGAAAGGAAATGTGCCCAACCATTAAATTGCTGTTCCGCCCAGGTTTCAAACCTGGGATTCCTGATTGTGATTCGAGAATGAACCCAGCTGTACTACCAAGATCCCAATCCCAACCTCATCCCCACATCCTTCTTCTTCCCCCATCTTTCCTTCCACCTTCCCCCACCCCTTCACACTCCCCTCTTCCTCTCTCTTTTTGCAGCAAAAATAGTCTGCGTAGCCAGCACGAACCAAATGGGTACGAAAATAATATAATGGATTTTGGCTTACGGATCATCTAAAATATTAGTATCTGTCAAAAAAATGATTATCAGTAAACCTTTTTCCCCTTTGCTGACCAAACTCATCACTCAGCGGTCACCACCAACTACAAGTGTACAGATCCCTGAGGCAGACTTTGATGTCCAGTACCGTGTGAAGTTACTACTGTGTTAGCTGGAGTGGGATCCACTTTAAGTGGATCAGCTAATCCCTTGTCCATGAGCGAGAAACTCTTTTATTATTATATATAAAGTTTACACTAAGCATGAAATTACTCTGCTCCTGAGCCAGGTAAGTCCACTACGGGCTCACCATAGCCAGTGCTACTTGCCCCGCCCATGTGCCAGGTAAGCTACGGGCTCACCATAGCCCGTGCTACTTGGAACTTGTTCCGAGTAGCTAAATCTATAACAACAACAACAGCAGCATGAAATTATGAGAGCTTGGGGGATGTATTGAAAGACCGTGGCACATTACAGTATTTATTTTTTTATTTTTAAGCAAAGCATGGGGCTAAAACATGTGAGGAACGAGAGGCGCAGAGACCCGGTATGACATCAGCTGAGGCTATGACGGTAGCTTACGTCATACATGACGCTGCCATCAGCTGGGGCAACGCCAGAAGCTTACGTCATTTAACCGTAGCATCAGCTGGGGCCACGACTGTGGGTTACGTCATATGACGCTGCTATTAAAATTTGATTATGACAAATACCGGTAATTCTTGGCAGTATCACATGCACTGAGCCAGACGGTCCCTAGCCCGCCCTCGGCTGCCACAGCAGTGGTGCTCAACATAGAGTTTGCTTCACCCGGACGCTGAAAGGAACTCACAGGGAGCGGACAACCAACGGAGTCCTGACCACACTGACAGTAATATGATCGTCGGTGTTTAAGACTTCGACATACAAACGCTACTTATATTGGTCATCTTAAAAAAAGTAACTTTTTTTTTTATATAGAAGCTCAATTGACTTCGAGTCAGTGAATGTGTTAGAAGGTTATCAAGCTAGACTCTTCATGTATTCTGATTCTTAAGATTTATATTGATTTTGAATGGATCTCTTATTAAGAAATTGAGGGGAAAAAGATTATATTCTTATCTGGCTTATGTAGTTGTTAATGCTTCATTGAGAGTATCATAAGTCACATGTCATGGCGGATGCTTTGTCATACAGTTGTACAGTTTGTTATGTATCCAGTGGAGTACAATGCTGTCCAGACAATTTTATATCGGTACCTAAAGTCTAAAAGAAAGCGGCGTTAATAGCTACGTTAGTTTAGAACATGGGTGGCGGCGAATCTATGGCACACGTGCCCAAGGTGGCATGCAAGCAAATTTTGTTGGTACGCAGCGCGCAGTACCGGTATCTCACCTTGATTTTCTAAGGTCCTACTCAGAATAAATAAACATATTTTTACTTATTGTGATCTGTTATTCATTATGGTCTGTTTTAAACGGACTTATGAATGCTTTCAAGCATTTTGTTCTCTTTCTCTGTGAAAATGGTAAAATACAAATATATTAATAATACATAATAATCAGCGGCTCAAAATTTCCATAGGTACGCGAGAACATTTTTTTGAATCATTGCCAATATGGGTACACGGTCTCAAGAAGGTTCGCCACCCCTGCTCTAATATATTTCAGGACAAATCGTAAAATGGAAATGTGTAAAAGATACTATGGATTCAGAGAGTCAAGATTCGGGTCCTTGGGAGTCGGGGGTTCAGGAGTCACTGTCTTCCTCCGAGCCGGAGGACAGGTCACTCTCCTGCAGGCTGTGTGGCTGGCTGTTGAAGGCTCCGGTGTCATCCGAGTTCTGAGAGGCGAGGTGTCTGGAGGAGAGGGCGCGGCCCCTCAAGGGCTGGTTCTGGACCAAGGGCTGGCGGTAGGGCGGAGGCACCGGGATGCGCTGGGGACGCTGCACCAGACTGGGCCTGTCCCCCACACGGAGAGTCTTCTTTACTATTTATAATTTAATTCCTAAACACACACACACACACAGACACACACACACACACACACACACACACACACACACACACACACACACACACACACACACACACACACACACACACACACACACACATACACACACACATAACAGAACGGTTTACGTTCGTTTTAACGTTTTAACAGAACGAGGGGACATGGGTGGAAACTGGAAACTCAGATGAGTCACAGAGATGTTAGGAAGTTTTCTTTTAGCGTGAGAGTAGTAGAAAAATGGAATGCACTTGGGGAACAGGTTGTGGAAGCAAATACTATTCATACTTTTAAAACTAGGTATGATAGGGAAATGGGACAGGAGTCATTGCTGTAAACAACCGATAGCTAGAAAGGCGGGATCCAAGAGTCAATGCTCGATCCTGCAAGCACATATAGGTGAGTACATATAGGTGAGTACATACACACACACATACACACACACATACACACACACATACACACACACATACACACACACATACACACACACATACACACACACATACACACACACATATATATATATATATATATATATATATATATATATATATATATATATATATAAACTAGGAACGGAAAATTAAACAAGAGATTACTTGAGGAGCGACTTCGTGTTAATTAACACATCTTCAAGAACTAATTTCTCGTTTCATTTTCCCTTTGTGGTCATACATTTTCACATCGTTCATAAGATATTAACTTCTTCGTGATTTACACGCATTACATTATTACGCAGTAATTATTTAGTATATTTCATTTTAATGTTGTTTAATCTTTATTCGTTCAGATAACCTCACCTGGAAGACATATGTTCATGTTAGCTCAATAACACATTCATCTGGATGAGGGAGGCGTGGGTTGTGGATGGCCTTAGGGAAAGAGGGCTTGTTGGCGGGAAAGTTAATGTGGAGGGGAAAGGAGGGACGTACCTGCCGGGGCGCACAGGGAAGGCGCGGTAACCCTTCTCGTCCGCGATGTACTCCATAACGACCAGCTCCCCGTTGGGCGCCGTGTACCTTGAGGGGGAAGCGCAGAAACAACACCGTCAGTGGGTACATATTCCCGGAGACGCTGGAGGAGAAGACCGACTGTCCTCCATACACCGTGTATACATAATTTCATACCCAATTATACAACCTTCCCGTCTCCCGCCATGACACCAGCAGCGTCCCCCATACACACCGTGAACCGGAGCGACACTCACGAGTAGGATCCTGTGACTTCGTGGGTGTTGGGGCTGGTGAGTCTGGCGCCCTCCTCCCGCAGGATGCCGTCCCCTGTGGCGTATCTGGCCGCGGCAAGAAGATGACGGGAAGGGAAGGGTTGTGGAATGGTACGGGGGGTAGATGTAACGGAGGGGGGTGGGATGGAGAAGGGGAAGGTATGGAGAGGATAAAATATAATTAATGACAGCTATTGTTAAAGCAATAATTATAATGACAATAATAATACTGATATTGGCAATTATAATAAAAATAAGAAATAATAAGTCAATATTACTATTATTATTAAAATGTTAATTATCGTGATAACAAAGGTTATAACATACAAAATTGTTAACTATCAATTATAATGATATTATTGTAGTCCTGAAGTAACCTGCTACAGTAACTATACTAGATATATATTGTATTCAGACATAGACTTACGATTTTCAGCAAATCTATTTTTTTATTTGCAAGATACTCGCAGGGATTTACACTAAGAACTATGCACATCACTCTGGGTTTTACTAGATCTGTCTAATGCATTTATTAACAACTTACTAATTAAAAATATTAAAACTGATTTAGAAAACCTAAGAAATGGCCAAAGACCTCAAAGTTGCAGTATTAAAAGCTATGTGGTAGTAGTAGTAGTAATAGTAGGCATTTAGTAGTTCATAAGAGTATGAAGAAGAGAGAAACACGTGTGTGAGGAAGTAAGAGCCGTCCTGGAAGGCAAGTGCATGAACAACAAGAGAGAAACACCTACGTGAAGTAGTAAGAGCCGTCCTGGAAGGGACCATCGCGATCATCGTCAAAGATGGGTACAGAGGGTCGCTCCGCCTTCCGGTTGAGTGCTTGCGCCTCCGCCTGCTGGAGCTGTGCCCGCGCCTGTACGAGTTGTGCCTCAGTTTGCAGCAGTTGCGCCCGATCCAGCTGCGTCTGGGTCCGCAGCAGCTGAGCCCGCTGGAGTTGCGCTTGCCGCAGACGAAGGGCTTCTTGCTCGCGACGTAACTGTCTGAGGCGTGCGAGTTCCAGCTGTCGTCTTCGCTCCTGTTGTCGACGAGACTCTTCTTGTAGCCTGAGAGCTTCCTGTCGTCGACGGAGAGTCAGCAGCTGCTGCTGGAGTATTTGTTGCTGTTGTTGCAACGTTTGCCGCTGAGGGCGGATGGCTGGCTGTTGTTGGTTTCCAAGGGATGTTTGTCCTATCAAGAGAGTATCTTGTTGCACAGCTAATGGTCTTTGTTGCTGGACAATGAGTGACTCTCCTTGCACGGCAAGGGGTTCTTGTAGCGATAGAGATTCTTGCTGAAGTAACAGTGGTTGTTGCAATGAGAGAGACTCCTGTTCGAAGAGAAGCGGATCTTGCAGTAAAAGTGGGTCTTGGGGAGCCAGGAACAGCTGCTGTGCCAGTGGTGGTTGCTGCTGTATCAGCAAAGGTTGCTGCACCAATCGTTGTTGTGGTAGTAGAGACTGTTGTGGTAGTAGAGACTGCTGTGGTAGTAGAGACTGCTGTGGTAGTAGAGACTGCTGTGGTAGTAGAGACTGCTGTGGTAGTAGAGACTGCTGTGGTAGTAGAGACTGCTGCCCACAGACGGCTGCCACTAAACACACACACAGAACCTGGGAAAAAATGTGGTGTGTTAACAGGAAAAGTCAATTCTGACGTCCTGATTGGCTATATAGGGAAAGGGGGCGGGGGGGAGAGAAGGCACGTTAACCCGCCTCTGGGCCGGCCTTGGCGGCGTATATTCTACATTCCTGCTCAGGCGTAGAGGCCGCCATCACAATACTCTCCTCACTCACACGATTGTCTAATTGTGCCTCCAGGGGCCGGTGGCCGGGCCGTGGGGCCGAGCCGTGGGGCCGAGCCGTGGGGCCGAGCCATGGGGCCGAGCCGTGGGGCCGAGCCGTGGGGCCGAGCCGTGGGCCGGGATTTGGGAGCCGTTATTACACATTTTAGAAAAAGATTTATACAGGTGCCTCTCACCTGTTGTAACGTTGCATGATGTACGTACTCGACTAATTCGTGAAAAATGCGACATATTACTCAAAAGTTAAAGCGCCGTAATAATGACGTTGTACATCGGCTTCCATGGGTTAGGTGGGTTGCTTGGGTTCGCACGTTTCTGGCTTAGACAAAACGGTGTCAAATCAAGAGGATTTGATTATTTTGTTGGCTTAGCTAAATTAGTTTAGTCCGGTTATTTAGTTGCCTTGTTTAGCTTTGAAGACTTCTGGGTAGAGTAAACCGCTTCAGAAGTGAAACTGGTTACACCGTGAGACGGTGCTTGTGGGGTGATGACGTATCTCTTAACGAAACCTGTACATCTTTCTGCAAACATGGCGGCTTTGTTTACATTTATTAAACAGTTTAGGGGCCTTGGAATCTTCACAGGCCAAGGTTATTATCGTTATAAACAATCTCTTTGTGCTTATAACCTGTTTAATATATGTAAACACAGCTGCCATGATTGAGGAAAGATGTACAGGTTTTCTTAAGTGTTTGGGTCCATGTCTCGTGAGTCGTGGCAAAGCGTGGTCTTGGGTCTCGTCTCAGCCACGTGGGATGTGACAACTTGATTTTTACTGTAAACAAAAGCTAAGAACTAACATTGTCATCCTCTTCTCAGACTCCTCAAACAATAATTCCAGCATGGTCCTTAAAACAGAAGTAAAATGACCGACAATGCCTCATACTGTAGGTTACAAAATAGCCTACAGTCTGCTATTGACGGGGCCTGACGGCTGAGTGGATAACGCTCGGAATTCGTAGTTCTAAGGTTCCGGTTTCAATCCCCGGCAGAGGCGGAAACAAATGGGCAGAGTTTCACCGTGATGGCCCTGTTTACCTAGAAGGAAATAGGTACCTGGGAGTTAGACAGCTGCTACGGGCTGCTTCCTGGGGGTGTGTAACAAAATGGAGGCCTGGTCGAGGACCGGGTCGCGGGGACCCTAAGCCCCGAAATCATCTCAAGAAGATGCTGTATTGTAGGCGTACTGTAGGCTAATGACTCAGCTATACTGTTAACAGAGCTTGACACTGAACCACAGCAACAGACTGTAAACAGCCAGCCCGTCCTCCTAAGGTTCCCCAACGTCAAGAAACTGTCGTACTAAAGTGACCTTATCCTAACCTACCAGAGGACCCAAAACAGAAAACGGAACAGTATGTCAATTTCGCGAGCCACTACCATTTTCTAGTACGACAATTTTTTGGGCCTTAGGTGGAGTATACGTCAAAATGCGACGCTCTATTAAGAGGCTGAGTTGTCGAGGTAAAGTGGAGGACTTGTCTGATGCGGACCGTTGGTCGTGGGCCGGTTTGGTGTTGATCTTAAGGCCTATCAGCCTCAAGAGAGCTATTGAAGTCACCACAATAACTTGCTGCCCAACTAGTAAGTATTCCTGAAAGTAAACTCCCAGTGTATATGAGGCATGAAGCGCGGTACACCCCACGGAGTATTCACCCGTGACTGCCATGGGTTGTGGGAGCCGGAGCATGGGAGGAGAAAGACCACTCCATGGGAGGAAAGGCCTCCATGGGAGGAGGAGACCACTTATTACCACTCCCAGGTGCTGTTTAGAGCCGTAATATCATCCACTGTGCATGCCCCCCCCCCACCGAACACTGGGTGTCACGGGGGCAAGCGATTTTAACACAACAATTTTCACTGCAATTTCGTAACCAATCGAAGCAAAGCTTTGTGCTTAGGCTCTACATTTGGCAGCTGGCAGAGATAAAACCACGTTATTGTGTAGTTTATACATCCTGCAGATCTGTAGCTGCAGTACGAAGGGAGTCGTTACCTCAGAGCTAACGAGGCAGTACTTACTATCAAATGCCAATGCAGACGTTATTGTTTATTTTGTCCAATTGGACAATTTCCAACAGCAACAGGCATTGAGGCGCGAGACATAGGATGGGGGGGGGGGGGAGATGATAGTGTCCTCACGGTGAATCATGAGTCTGGCGAGACTCACAGCCTCCGCAATGAGGTCTAATAACTCACAATTATGTACTTCATAAAAAATATGAGTTAGACGTGAGGAAGGTTAGTGTGGGAAGGGATCCTACTGCGAGGGGTGTATATAATTGGCGCTATACTGGAAGGAGGTCACTGCAAGCTTAGAATTGACACTGTACTGTGAAGGTCACTGTACTCTTATAATTGGCACTATAATAAAAGGGACACTATAAACCAATAATTGGCACTATAATGTGAAGGGGGCACTGTAAACCTATAACTCCATTCTATGTTTAAACAAAATCTCTAAAATATCAGTTTACAGGCATTAAGACACTTCGGTTTGGCCTTTTGAAACGTTTAAATATCTTTAACACATAAAATGTTAAAAATTACCGGGTAACATATAAGAGACGTGGGATTCTTGAAGCGTTTCAAGCGTAGGTTAGACGTACATATGAACGTCGTCAGTGTGACGTATTCTATATACGTATAAACTAGCAGCGTATGTTTTGGGCAGACGAGAGAAGGGTCGTGAGGCTGTTGCTATAAGCCTGTATAATCTACACGTATTACTCTGCCTATACATTGACTATGCTTAAGATAATTGAGGGGCTTTGATCACTATGTCTCGATCTTGGTAACTTTCATGTCGTTGACAAGGCCTTAGGCCCAACACCAAACTAAATCAACATTTAGCATTCCATTTGTAATGGGTTTTAATTAATTTATCTTTATTGATAGGCAGAAAATTGCTTTTTTTCTGCTTATCGAATGTTATGTAGGGACCGGAGGGCCCGGCCGGGCAATAGTTCTGGTAGATGGTTTGTTCATATATAACAAAAAGGTGATATGATCATGAACGGCAACATTGTAGATTTGCAGACGGTACTAAATATGACGGGAAATATATCCAGAAAGCAATCTAGATTCTCTACGAGAGAATCTAGATTGTCACCGAGACCATCTAGATTATTTACGGGACAATTTAGATTGTCTGAGACAATCTACAATCTAGATTGCCTGCTAGACAATCTGGATAGGCTTTTACAATTTATAAATGATTGGAAAATATATTTTAATGTTGACAAATATAGGGTTGTGAGCTTAGTTAATGGTAATGGATTACCATATTTTAGCTGGACAATGTTAAAATTGAGAAATCTGAATGTGAATCCGAGTCATGATTAGTAGGGAACTTATGCAAAAAATCAATGCATAAATGTACGTAATAAGGCAAAGAGGACACTAGGATTTATCTCTGGAAGCGTTAGCAACGACGGGCTCACCATAGCCCGTGCTACTTGGAACTTTTGATCCGGGTACCTGAATCTTAAACAACAGTAACAAGGTATTTAATACTTCAGCTTTAACTTGCCCTTGTTAGGCCCTCTTTAGATTGTGCGGCTTAGTTTTGGTCTCCGTACTATATAGTGAACATGAATCCACTTAAACACGTACAGGAAAGAGCAGCGAAGCTAATCCTAGGAATTAGAAACCTTCTTTATGGATACAAATTATAAAATTTAATTTACATTCTCTAGAATGACGAAGTTAGGGCTTAAGTGATGGAAGTTTGGATCAAACGGGGAATAACAGGGAATAAAATAAGTTTTTTTTAAATATACCAACACTAAATAGAACTCGATATAATGGATAAATTTAGATTCTGGAAAGACCTGGGTAAATACTGGTTTGAAAACAGGGTTGTTGATTTATGGAACAAATTATCAGGTAACATGACCGACGTGGTCATGTTTTAAGCGTGTTTCACATATTTATAAATGAGTTTGGGAGGCAATAAATAGGAGCTGCCTCTTGTATATAGAGACCTCCTTCAGTGTCCTTTATTCTTAAGGTCTTATTCGCTAAAGGAACCATCTATACGCAAACCAGCTCGGGAAATGCGACGACATTGAAAGAAAATAAAAAACTGACATTGCAATCAGCTCGCAGAGATGAGCGGAGGAGAGTGAAGGAGACGACCTCCTCAGACAATGTATCAAGACTTACCAACGGCAGCATGGCGGCGGGCTGGGGGCGGCGGGCGTCGGGGGGCGCTCTACACGGCTCGTCTCAGCACACTAGTCACTGCCACAGGCTACACCCGACGCAGCTGCAGGAGATGAGAGGCAGGAGGGCCCGGGCGGGAGCTTGGTTTCGGCCTCGGTGACGGAGGGCAGAGTAACGACGCCTTGCCCACACTCTCCTAATATACCCTACACGACTACACCATCGCCAAGGCCGGCCTCCTTCCCCAAACCTTCGGCTCCATCTTGAGCTGTACCGGATATGTTATTAACAGATAATCGCTCCCTTCTCTATGTAAGTAACCTTTATATCATAGAAACAAAATTTACGTATATATATATTTTCAAGTGAATGAATATATGTTGATGCGCGTAACAAAACTATAGCGCGAGACTACAAGAATCACCGTGAGAACCTTCGGTTGGAAAGCATACAGCTCTAGCAGTGAAGGTCAGTAGTAAGATAAGGCGGCGCGAGTGTGGACAA
This sequence comes from Procambarus clarkii, assembly GCF_040958095.1. NCBI lineage: Eukaryota > Metazoa > Arthropoda > Malacostraca > Decapoda > Cambaridae > Procambarus > Procambarus clarkii. The sequence continues at coordinate 34,726,617 of NC_091150.1, read as the reverse complement.
CCTGTGATGGATCTGGTGGCCAGCTGAGGTCATCTTATTGTGCCTCAACTGCCAGATAGACACCGAGACAAAGCGCCTTCTATGACAACATGTTTTTTTTTTAGTTGCAGCAGTTCCATGCGATCAGCCAGCGGCAGACATGCGACCAGATCCAGGTGTCCGGCCTGACCTGGCCTTCCTGGCGGTTCCAGGCGCCCAACCACCTCCAACGGACATTTACGAGCACACGAAGTGCTTGCGTCTAACGCTTCACATTCGTAACTATTGAATTCCTGACTAGTGCAGACATGAGCATCCGCGAGAAGCAGACATGTACCAGCTCCACACACTTACCACTGTGAACTACATTGTATCATTAAAGCAGGACCAGGGCAGGTGTGGCACCACCCCACGAGGCAGGTGTGGCACCACCCCACGAGGCAGGAGTGGCACCATCCCACGAGGCAGGTGTGGCACCACCCCACGAGGCAGGTGTGGCACCACCCCACGAGGCAGGTGTGGCACCACCCCACGAGGCAGGAGTGGCACCACCCCACGAGGCAGGTGTGGCACCACCCCACGAGGCAGGTGTGGCACCACCCCACGAGGCAGGTGTGGCACCACCCCACGAGGCAGGAGTGGCACCATCCCACGAGGCAGGTGTGGCACCACCCCACGAGGCAGGTGTGGCACCACCCCACGAGGCAGGTGTGGCACCACCCCACGAGGCAGGAGTGGCACCATCCCACGAGGCAGGTGTGGCACCACCCCACGAGGCAGGTGTGGCACCATCCCACGAGGCAGGTGTGGCACCATCCCACGAGGCAGGTGTGGCACCATCCCACGAGGCAGGTGTGGCACCATCCCACGAGGCAGGTGTGGCACCATCCCACGAGGCAGGTGTGGCACCATCCCACGAGGCAGGTGTGGCACCATCCCACGAGGCAGGTGTGGCACCATCCCACGAGGCAGGTGTGGCACCATCCCACGAGGCAGGTGTGGCACCATCCCACGAGGCAGGTGTGGCACCATCCCACGAGGCAGGTGTGGCACCATCCCACGAGGCAGGTGTGGCACCATCCCACGAGGCAGGCCGTCTTCCTCAAAAACACAAATAACAGACCAAGATAAAAGAGGTCCACAAACCCCCCATAATTTGTTTTATCTCATTTATGGCGACCCAGTCCTTGTCACATGTACTAATACGCTCGTCACGCCTGTAATACGCCAGTAACACTTCAGAGGAGAGAGAGACCTCACGTCACGACGCACGTTACACGAACGCCGGAGGTAACGACTAGTAAGACCCTCACTACTCCACACTACACAAGACGCACTCCACCTCAACCACTTGTCTACGAGAACACCTCCACCGTCACCCTCGATGTCACCTACACCAGGTAAACCATCTAAGGAACCTTCGCCTTGGCGTCTCCACGACCGCCTTCTCTGTATATCATTGAGGAGCATCATTATCTACAGTCTCTCTTTACCTCCCTATATACAACCCATCTATATCTCATTTACCTCAAGAACACAAGCTAAGACAATATAAGAAGCAGTGATTTAAGCTACAAGAGCTGTAAGCAGAGGTCTGTGCTTCTGCCTGAGGCCGTCGCAGTCGCATCTCTCCAATGTTCACAGTTTTCTGTATTTGGGAGAAAATATTATTTCGTTCTCTGCCTGTGAAACCCGTGAAGCTGGCCGAGGAGTATCAGACTTGAAGAGGAACGTCAGCAGCAGACCTGATCAAGTCCAGTTGAGACCGCGGCGGGGAACAGTTCAGAGCCCGGGAGGTGGACTTTCAGGTCCTTGCGCCTGGACCTCAGCCCAAATTATCATAATAATTATCGTACCATTCCAGTTACAATAAAATTGTTTGGTATCCCCAATATGGCGGCCAGTTGTCTGGAATCCTCTTTGTAGTGTGCAGTTGTCTGGTACCAACTGTGTTGTGTCCTTATAATCTAATATAAAGGGCGTCTTCATTGTGATCTGTGTGTTCTTTAAAGGTCTTCACTAAATCAGCTACGTAGGCACTGCCCTCGGCGGTTATCTGTGGAGGATGGTGTGGTAGTCAGTGTTCCACAGGTGTGGTCACACTACCATGGGTGCTCTTCCCTGTGTATGGTGTGGTCATGCCAGGTATGGCAAGCAGTGGGCTACTGCTTGCTATATCAATATATCTACTTGCTATATCTACTACTGCTACTATATCAATGAAATAGCAAGCTTCATTTTATAAACACAACTGCTCCAGTACAATGAGGCTCTTTCAAGATATTTCAAGAAACCAAACACATACAAACCAAAAATAGTCAACTACTAAAACATAAGGGAGGTAGAAAATAATAATAATAATAATAATAATAATAATTATATATTACGCAGTTTCCCATAGGCAACTCTCACTGTTTGAAAATATGTTAAGGAGGTCGTGGTCTTGACCTCTGACCTGGCTTTGCCAAAATGAACAGGTTCGGTTTGTAATACGCTTCCTCTTGCTGGCACCATAATTTGGGTCTCAACCACAACAATATAAATTTGTTCGTGTTATCAACAGCCCCGTAAGTCATGTAAGACCGTTTACATATAATAAAATATATACTGATATACATGGATGTTTGGAAACATATATATTCACCTGAGATCCTGTCCAGCATCACTGAAACAATTGACAAATTAAAAGACAATTAAAGTTTGGACACAAAAGGAGTTTTTGATATTAAACACATATTCAATTATATCAACATCCAGCTTGTATCTAGGTTCGTCTTTCCTTCAGTGTGACCAAGATATAAATGCTGGTCGCTCTGGTACCTGGTGCCTCCCAGCTCACATCTCTGGAGGAGGCAATCATCTTTCACTACACTCGCTTGGACTATATAATTCCCGAAGTGTTCGACATCTTTGATTACGTGCTGTTCATGCCCCTGCCACCTCTTGGCTGGCTTAATCTTCATCAATCGACATCTTTGTTAAAGACCCAGAGAAACTTCAAAATGTTACATGACCAAAGATCACATTCACTCCAATCATCTACCACCTACGGGCTATTCATGTCCGTGTCACTTCTTGGCTGGCTTAATCTCCATCAATCAAATGACGTCATTCTACAGCACAAAATTAGGAATGCATGACACCCTTCTGAAAACAGTATCAGTGAGTGTTTAACCTTTCCCCGGAAGACTGACAACGGAACCAAACATTTCCTATTAGAATTAGTAGCAATGCAGATACTACCATAGTACTTAGGAAATTATATTAGGATTTATATACCAATTTCAACGAAGGAGCCAAACAGAGGGATACACTTGAATGCTCTTCACCCGAACCAGGTATACAAAACAATTGCAAATAAATCTACTTGGATATTCCCATAGTGTAGAATATTACCTCAGCAATACTGGACTGCTTCAAGGAAAGATGAAGTCCACTTCCAAGCTGTGCAAGCCCCTTATGTTGGGGATTTTTTATTAGTTGTCTCTACTGCCTGTGGACACTAACCTGGACTCTCAGACTCTATGTATTTGTGTTGCCATTCTATCTTCACTGAGCACAGATGTATCTGCGGCAGTGCTTCCGCAGACTAATGTGACCACCATGGCCTCACCTGTCGTAAAAAGGGAAGATTGAAGTATTAAAACAATTATAAGACTTTAAAAGAAATCTGGTTGCAGTCTCATGTCCAGCACAAAGAGAACCTCAATTGTGTAGACCTGATAGGTAGCATCCATGGGTGTTTACCGTGCAGCAATGTAGCACTAGCAAGCAGGTAGTCTAGGACTACACATTCATATTGGCAGAAACTCTCTACAGTACAGAGTACATTAAGGTGTCGGGGCGACCACTTTAAGGGAGACCCAGAATACCAGTAGTATCGAGGCCTGGGTTAAGGTACCCCTTGGTCCTTATAGAGGCGTCAGGTGGTAACACAGTTATGACAGGTAAAGTTAATGAAATAAAGTTGGGTGAGGAACTCTTGAGGCAAACCCAGAGACCCAAGAGCATCTAGTGTCCTCTTCCATCTCCTCAGTGATCCACAGGGGGAAATGTCTGCTGTATGGTGAGTACTCTCCTCACCTGAGGAGCAGAGGGAGGCTGCAGAACAGTTGTCATGTGTACATTTTGTAAACTGTAACTACAAAAAACGAAGAGAAAACTAGGGGGTGTAGAAGAAAATGCTCAGATATTCCCGAAATGCTCAGATATTCCCGAAATGCATCTTATTTTCTTCTTCGAGGCTATGGGTCCTTACAATGTTACCAGAGTTGGTACCCTTTATATATAATATATATATATATATATATATATATATATATATATATATATATATATATATATATATATATTTACTCAGCTTTACATTGATGGGGACCTCCTTCAGTTTTCTCACGTCGTGTTGCATATCTTTGCACCCTTGTAGTTTTATTATGTGCATCTTTAGATGCGGACTTAATGCCAGAGATACATACTCATGTGTTGGTCTGACATAGGTTGTAAATATTGTTTTGAAGGACTATGTAGGCGTCTGATAGCCACTCTTATAGTTGCTAATCTCTCATATATTGCAGATGTTTTTTTCTCTCGTGCAAGATTTCGTTTTAATACTTCTCTTTCTCCTTTCTTGTGAGTCGTCTCCTATTTAGGGTGTCTTATATGTATATATAATTTTTATTGTTCCCCTGAAGTGAGCTTAAAGCTAATATACTCGACTCTTAGGGTTATAAAGTTGACGCCTGGTAAATCCTAAGCACTTGTTAATGTGCAATTACTGATCCAAATTACTATCATTTTCTGGCACTAACCACCACAATGGAGCTCGTTGGGTTGCAAGGTCACCAGCAGGAGATTGACGTGTTCTCTTATTGTCTGGTGTTCTTAAAGTGAAGATCCTCTGGTGAAGATAAAATTGCTATGGAAACTGTCAAGTTTGTACAACATATTTTCTCTCTCTCTCTCTCTCTCTCTCTCTCTCTCTCTCTCTCTCTCTCTCTCTCTCTCTCTCTCTCTCTCTCTCTCTCTCTCTCTCTCTCTCTCTCTCTCTCTCCTCTCATGTAATATTATCGGTGCTTCTGTTATTTATCGTTTCTTGCAAGTCCAGTCCAGTTGGACTTGACTAGCTCGCACGTCCAGCCTGCACGTCCAGCCTGCACTCCAGCCTACACGTTTCAACACACCAAGAACAGCATCTAATACCATCCAAGACAATCTAACGTACTTCAAAATTCCACTTAATTAAAAGAAGCACAAACGCAGTCCTTGTAAACATGTGCTGTCAACATACTGGAATTTATATATCGTGCACACCAGTAAGGTCACTCACTCACCAGTAAGATCAGCCACACACACACACACCAGTAAGGTCAGCCACACACACACACCAGTAAGGTCAGCCACACACACACACACACACACACACACACACACACACACACACACACACACACACACACACCAGTAAGATCAGCTACGCGGATATTTGTACGCTTATATTCGTATCAAAACGTTATAAAGTTGGCAAAGGTGACGAGAGAGAGACAGACAAGGAGATGAGAGGAAGATGAACGGAGAGATACCAAGCGATAACAGCCTCTCTCTCTGCGTCGTGTCAAGCACAGACCAGCCGCCAAGCCTGGCAAATTACAGGTTTAGTGATGTGAACTGCTGGTTCCATCACACCCGCGTCGGCTCCACCTCTCGACGACCAGGAAACAACTGCACGACCGCCTTCGTCTCTCGTCTTACGGAGGGAGGGAATTGTCAGGGAAAGTGCCTGTTGTTATTGTTATAGATTCAGCTACTCGAAACAAGTTCCAAGTATCACGGGCTATGGTGAGCCCGTAGTGGACTTACCTGGCACAGGAGCGGGGCTGTAACTTGACAATGGAGAGGAGAAAGTGCCGAACCAATACAACTATATAGCACTAGGAAGGGGGGTCAGGATAAGAATTTGGGATGGGACGGGAGGAAAGAATGGTGCCCAACCACTTGGACGGTCGGGGGATTGAACGCCGACTTGCATAAAGCGAGACGAAGAAGGTAAAGTGAATTCCTTTGTCTGCATTCACTCTGTTTTTATATTATTCAGTAAAATTTGCCGTAATGTGAACCCAAACACTAGACTAGGATGCAGAAACAAATTAGTTTGGCAAGTGTAAGGGGAGACATTTTTATTTGTTATTAATTATTTATTCGGATGAGAGTATTCACTATACGTCTCTAGCGGCAGCCTAGTGAATGTGTATAAGGACATTAAGGAGTCCATCCTGGAGGTCCCTATTTTGTGTGTTTCAGCGGCGCGACTAAATCAGTTTCTTCATAAAACTGTATTGTATTGTATGTACTAGCTCTATCTATAAATCTATCAATTTTTGTAAAATCTCTTTGTATGTATGTACCTTACCTGAATAAACATTTATTTATTTATTTATTTTATAATGGACAACACACTTTTTATTTTCTAGTTTTGTCAAGTACTTGAAATATAACTTCATCTTTCTTAACCGAAACAACCCGGAAACAATGAAACAAATTAAGGCGTGCTTAAGGTCATAATGTTATGGAATGATACGAAACTCAACATGTCTCTCTACAACATCTTTCAACCCCCTATCAGTACGAAGCTCTAGATACCCTTAGTTTTGTGGAAGCTGTACGGACCCTTAGTGTGAAGGTGACTAAGGTCAGGTTCTCAAGTCCTTTATAAACGCTAACATAAATTGTACATCCTTGCGTTGGCCCGAAATTCGGATACCAATACTTCTTTACTTCCTAAAAGTGAGAGGTAAAAATTTAAGGTGATAGCCAAAAAAAAATCTCATTCAGTAAGAATTCCAGTCTTTAGAATCCAGCGAAACACATTTATTAGACTTCAAGTCGTGAAGATCTGCTCTTCCTAATTTCCGTGCGGGGCCCCCACATGTCGGCGGAGCCAGGGAGAGTGTTTGTAGCCTCGTGACGTCTCACGCGATTGTCAAGTAAACAGTTTCGTCTCTCATACCTCATGTGAGACGTTCAAGTTGTACGAGTCAGTTTTAATGCAGTGTTCTTCGACCCAAGGGGTAGCTGCGGTGTCTCCATCACATCGAGGACTGTCGTGGTGACAGTCCTCGGTGCCCAACAGACAGGGAGGGTGAACGCTGCCACCATGGCGTGAGGGAACATTATCCTCCAGAGTCGGGAGACACGCCGCCACCCAGCAAAAACTTTTTCCGTGAAACCTCTCACCACTTGTAAACCAGTACATCCTACAGGGAAGAGAGAGAGACAGACAGACAGAGAAACCCAAAATATAGTAACAAAAAAGGGTGGACGGAAATGGAAAGAACGAGGGAAGGAAAATAGGTAATAAGATGAAGACGTCAAAAAGAATGTGAAGATGAATTAAAGTCGAGAAGAGAAGGAATAATAAGGAAACACAGGGAGATCAAGGAGCTTCAGAGCGGGAAGGAGTCCTATCAGGAACTTGGTGTTGTGTTGAGTGTTCTCCCTCTTGCTTCAAGCAACACGCCCACGGAGACAACCCAGGGCTCCAGTTATGGGTCTCACAGCAGCCCAGGGCTCCAGTCATGGGTCTCACAGCAGCCCAGGGCTCCAGTCATGGGTCTCACAGCAGCCCAGGGCTCCAGTTATGGGTCTCACAGCAGCCCAGGGCTCCAGTCATGGGTCTCACAGCAGCCCAGGGCTCCAGTCATGGGTCTCACAGCAACCCAGGGCTCCAGTCATGGGTCTCACAGCAGCCCAGGGCTCCAGTCATGGGTCTCACAGCAGCCCAGGGCTCCAGTCATGGGTCTCACAGCAGCCCAGGGCTCCAGTTATGGGTCTCACAGCAATCCAGGGCTCCAGTCATGGGTCTCACAGCAGCCCAGGGCTCCAGTCATGGGTCTCACAGCAGCCCAGGGCTCCAGTTATGGGTCTCACAGCAGCCCAGGGCTCCAGTCATGGGTCTCACAGCAGCCCAGGGCTCCAGTCATGGGTCTCACAGCAACCCAGGGCTCCAGTCATGGGGCTCCAGTCATCCTCGACGTCTAGACTGGCTGGGAGTTACCGAGGGGCCGGAGTGATGCGTGCAGAATAACACTGAAGGTCGTGAGAGCCACGAAGGCACGCCAAGCATCTCTGCCCCCTCCCCCTACACTCAGCTGATCATGTGGGCTATGATGGCTCGTGCTAGGAGAAACCGCCAAACGGTGATTGTTTCGGAGGGTGAAATATAATCATTATCTTGCTGTATGTAAGCGGGTTCCCAGCGCCGCCAACTATGCGGTTTTCAGGGGGTAGTGAAGTCTCTTCTTGGCAGAGCTGGCGGATCTCCGGGGAACTGGTAAATATAAACGATGCAAATATCGTACAATGTCCTCAACAAGCTGGGTGTCAACAGCATTTGTTTCATTTATTAATGTTTAAGGAGGAAGGGGGAGAGAAGAGTTGGGGGTGGAGGGGGGTTCTGGGGGAGGCAGTGTGGGGGTGGGGGGTTGTGGGGAAGGCAGTGTGAGAGAGAAACAATTATTAAACAATTTACAAGCATGAAAACTTCCCAATCAACTGTCGGTATTGTTATAAACAGCCTCCTGGCGCTTCGGAACTCATTAACTGTTTAATAATTGTAAACAAAGCCGCCAAAGATTGAGAAAAGATGTACAGGTTCGTAAGTGCTTGCGTAACTGCTTCGTGAATCTGGCCCCCAGACATTAATATCCACCCGTGATCGGACACAGTGACCGAGCGGCTAGTCCGAGGCTCCCCACACACGCAACTCTCCAATTGTGAGGTCAGGATCACACAAATCTGCGATTGTCTCGGTGATAATACCCACTGACTACGAGAACGGCTTCAAGAACGCCTTCAGGAGCGTTCGTTCCCCCTTAGAAGGCGAGGTAATGTTGCCTTTGAGTGTAATGATGAGGAGCTTTCAGAGGCTGATGACTAGTGATGGACTTTTGGCCCGTTTTCTGGGTCTGAGAAGAGCGTGGCGGGTGACTGGCGAGTCCACGTCCCGCTTCTGCGCCCCCTAATACTTTTCCCCCCAATACTTTCCCCTAATATTTCTCCCCTATACTCCTCTAATTTTGTTCCTCTGCCTCTACAACTACTACGTTTTATTTCCTCTTTACGTCACATTCCTCTCCACCGTGGCTCTCATCCCTGCCTGCTGAGGCATCAAGGTTCATGTAACATTTACCTCAGTACCGCCTCCAGTGGCACTCCTGTAGCTCCGCCCCTAAACCCAGGCACCGCCCCTTCTATTGGTTCCTGAGAGGTGGGCGGGCCGGCGACGCCCAGGTGGGCGGGGTGATGACGCCCAGGTGGGCGGGCGGTTGGCGAGCAAGTAGACGGAGTGGTGATGTGGGTGCCGACTCTGCAAGCGGATAGCGGATGTGTGCTTACGCAATTAACAGTGCTTGTCCCAGCAGTGCTAACCTAGCCGTGCTTACCCAACAGTGCCTGCCCAGCAGTACTTGCCCAGCTGTGACTGCTATTGGCAAGAGAAGTCGTGAAAGCCAGCCATGGCTGATGTGATCTTTGACATCTCTTTTAACCATTAACTCAGACATCTTCTGTTTACCCCCATGATGACTTTGTGGACTAAAGCTTCACTTCTTCTCTCCTCGTTCCTGTCCAACCACTTGGACTGGACGGTAGAGCGACGGTCTCGCTTCATGCAGGTCGGCGTTCAATTCCCCGATCGTCCAAGTGGTTTGGGCACCATTCCTTCCCCTCCGTCCTATCCCAAGTCCTTATCCTGATCCCTTCCAAGTGCTATATAGTCGTCATGGCTTGGCGCTTTCTTCCTGATAGTTTCCTTCCCATCTCCCCGTTTCTAAAACTTTAATTGTTGAGACCTAATTGTAAACTTTTTGTTTGCTTGCAATTTCAAATTGCAAAAAATGTGTTTGAAAATGGGTATTTCGTTAATGGCTTCTGCTAGCACGAGAATTTTTGGTTTGATGGCCATGTTTTTTGTTGACCAGACCACTCACTAGAAGGTGAAGGGACGACGACGACGTTTCGGTCCGTCCTGGACCATTCTCAAGTCGATTGTGATCTCACAATCTCTTCTTTGATTGTCATTCACACAATCGACTTTGAGAATGGTCCAGGACGGACCGAAACGTCGTCGTCGTCCCTTCACCTTCTAGGGTGTGGTCTGGTCAACATACTTTAGCCACGTTATTGTGACTCATCGTCTGCGATGTTTTTTAATTTGGCTTTGTTTATAAATATTTATGTACACTTGTTTGTGTACAAGTGTACACAAACAAGTGTTTGTTTGTTTGTTTGTTGATGAGTCTACCTACCGCAGGTCACGTGACCTAGGAATACAGTCCGCTAACAACCTGTCCTCCCACTTAATACGTCACATTCTTTAAGGAATCGATCAATACGAAAAAAATGCGACATATTTGTAACGAAACGTCGTAATATTAATGTTTTCTGTGCATCGGTTTCGAAAAATTGCCATATCACACGTGTCGTATGGCAATTTTACCATACGCGTCATATGTCATTTTCGCATATTCCCTTTGAGAAAGTAACGAGGTTTTTTTTTTTTACAACGTTCAACAAACGATACTTTAAGAGCCTCTGAAGACGAGTTGTTGGCAACAGCTGATCAGTCGTCAATATCAAGGAAGGAATTTTATGTGTCCAGTAATTTTCTAAAGATGTTTGTCTAGATGCTCTCGAAGTATTAATTTGGAATGTTTGGATTCCCGGAGTTTGTAAGAGTTATATGTTGCCGTGTCTTCAGGATTTGCAATCGTTGCTGTCCGTCAACGAACACGACACATGTAACCGGAGGACACGATAATGTTTTGTAGCAACAGCCTATTGCATACGTGTTGTAGATCTGTCTTTTACGCAGTTAGAAAGTACATCAAAGGCCTTGATTGGCGGGTGTTTCACGGCCCGCAGACACGAATCTCGAGACGTGAGAAACTTTGCAAAATAGTCAATTTTAAATTCATGATGAACGATCTCGCGCGTCGGGGAGGTTGGCGTTCGGTATCGCTATAGAACCTTGAGACACACCGGGTTCTCATCAGGGGCCAGATTCACGAAAGCACTTACGCAAACACTTACGAACCTGTACATCTTTTCTCAATCTTTGGCGGCTTTGTTTACAATTATTAAACAGTTAATGAGCTCCGAAGCACCAGGAGGCTGTTTATAACAATACCAACAGTTGAATGGCAAGTTTTCATGTTTATAAACTGTTTAATAAATGTAACCAAAGCCGTCAAAGATTGAGGAAAGATGTACACGTTCGTAAGTGCTTGCGTAAGTGCTTTCGTGAATCTGGCCCCTGGTTTCTCGTATTATTTACGGAATCAACCAATGCGTAAAAAATTGGCAAGTATTATTACAAAGTTAAAGCAGCCTAATATTTACGTTTTCTGTGCATTGATTATAGGTGAGTAGGTAGAGTTCGTAGGTGTCTGGTCAGGCAAAAACAGTTTGCTTTTGTTTATGGAGTGAGAAATCGAGAGAATGGGATGTAAGAGTTGTTGTTGCTGCTTTAGATTCAGTTACTCGGAACAAAAAGTTACAAGTAGCACTGTCTATGGTGAGCCCGTAAACTAAAAGAACACTGTGAATCAATGAATCTCGAAAAATAGCCTGAGAATGGATAAGTCAGTTGCAACCATATTTCGCAAGATTAAAATTTAGCATTTGTGCATATCGAGGGTGAACACTCAAGCTTATAGATCCTCAAGTGTCCGGACATATGGATCCGGTCAGCACAACCCGGCATGGACATAACCACAGCTACACACACACATTGTCCTGGACAGAAGCTATTGGCAGCGTTTCCTTTCATATAATGACTTTATTAACATAGTAGTAAACAGATGAGTTAGACAGCTACTTCGGGCTGCTTTCTAGGAATGTGTGTACTCACCTAGTTGTACTCACCTAGTTGTGCTTGCAGGGGTTGAGCTCTGGCTCTTTGGTCCCGCCTCTCAACTGTCAATCAACTGGTGTACAGATTCCTGAGCCTACTAGGCTCTATCATATCTACATTTGAAACTGTGTATGGACTCAGCCTACACCACATCACTGCCTAATGCATTCCATCCGTTAACTACTCTGACACTGAAAAAGTTCCTTCTAACGTCTCTGTGGCTCATGTGGGTACTCAGTTTCCACCTGTGTCCCCTTGTTCTCGTCCCGCCAGTGTTGAATAGTTTATCCTTGTTTACCCGGTCAATTCCCCTGAGAATTTTGTAGGTTGTGATCATGTCTCCCCCCTTACTCTTCTGTCTTCCAGTGTCGTAAGGTGCATTTCCCGCAGCCTTTCCTGAGTGTGCGTGTGTGTGTTTGAGAGAAATATACGTAGTAAACATAATAAAGGAAAAGTAGATTGGTTAGAAAGGCGGGGTCCAAGAGCTAATAGCTCGATTCAGCAGACACAAATAGTGAATAGTAAAAATAGTAAATACACGCATACACGCATTACCAGGATGCCGCCCGCAGTAGCTAACTCTCAGGCACCTATTTACTATTAGGAGAACAGAGGCATCAGGTGAAAGGTGCCAGTTTGTGTGAGCCTCGGCCCCTGCCGTACCGTCGTCACATAAAGCTTACAGCGAAGAATTACCTTCAACCCAACACCCACGATAAAGACCTGAACCCTCCCACAATTTCCTCGTCAAATGAGCACATATGAATGACTAAATTAAGCTGGAGAACCGTCCCCCGAGGCGATTTCTTCAGTTGAATTTCCTCTATCCTAATACCCCCCATTTTCTATACGGAATTTACCAATACTTTAAAAATTCGACGTATTAGAATTAAAGCACTGTAATATGGCGTTTTCTATGCCTCGGCCTCGATAGATTGGGTGGATTGAATGAGCTTGTAGGTGTCTGGTTGTTGTGGTTGTTGTTGTTAAAAAATCGCTACCTGGAACAAAGTTCCAAGTAGCACGGGCTATGGTGAGCCCGTAGTGGAGTGGTGCCTGGTTTAGTTAAACATTTTTGCGTGTTTTTACGAATTGGCAGTTCGAGAGACCAGGCAGGATCATGACTGGTTAACAATGAATAAATAATGTAAGCTGTGGTGGGGGTATGCGAGAACCGACCCACCTAACCGTTGGTGGTGGCGTGTGCATGTATAAAGATTGTCTTGAAACAGAACTATCTGGTTGGCACACCATACGGCACCGCTCCTGTGTCGGGTAAGTCCACTACGGGCTCACCATAGCCTGTGCTACTTGCCCCGCTCCTGTGCCAGGGAAGTTACGGGCTCACCATAGCCAGTGCTACTTGGAACTTGTTCCGAGTAGCTGAATCTATAACAACAACAACAGAACTATCTGGAGACTTAAGCCTGATGTTCATAGCAACAGTTTTCCAAGGAGTTATTGTTTTTTTAGTAAGGCTTAAATATAAAATCAATAACAACACATTACCAGAGACTTAGAGTGAATATGAATATTGTTTTCTGACGAGGCTGTTATTGGAAACTAAACTGAACAACAGTGTGATTGACCAGACCACACACTAGAAAGTGAAGGGACGACGACGACGACGTTTCGGTCCGTCCTGGACCGTTCTCAAGTCGATTGAGTAGTGTAGTTAATTGTAGTTAAGTCTAGTGATTTCAATGCTCCGCAGGAAGGTATCCAAGGCTCTCGTCACACCGGGCTGGACACTCTTGTTAAAACTTGCTTATCACCGCATGTGTTCTGTTGGTGAACGTGTTCTCTTTGTGCACGTGTTCTCTTTGTGCACGTGTTCTCTTTGTGCACGTGTTCTCTTTGTGCACGTGTTCTCTTTGTGCACGTGTTCTGTTTGTACGCGTGTTCAGTTTGTTCACGTGTTCTGTTTGTGCTTCTGGGACGCTCTCTGATGGTCCACAATATTTCTAAGTTATAAATTTTAACTTGAATATATATATATATATATATATATATATATATATATATATATATATATATATATATATATATATATATATATATATACATATATATATATACATATATATATATATATATATATATATATATACATATATATATATATACATATATATATATATATATATACATATATATATATATATATATATATATATATATATATATATATATATATATATATATATATATATATATATATACACACTTAAAAAATACACCTGCGTTGATAAGCAGTGTATAGAGAGCTACATGACACATAAAGTGTAGTCTACACTTTAAAGTGTAAAGTGTAGTAAAGTGACAATCGACTTGAGAATGGTCCAGGACGGACCGAAACGTCGTCGTCGTCGTCCCTTCACTTTCTAAGTGTGTGTGGTCTGGTCAACAAAGTGTAGCATGTGTAGTGAGGTACATAATACAGAGTGTCACTAGATCGGGTACATTATCACTGGCCCGCGCAGTGACACGGTAAAAGAAAGAATTGATAAAATTGCTTGATGTGAATGAAGGGATTGAAGGAATTGATTCGGTGTGATAATACAGGTTATTTCAATTAGAGTTGACAATAGAAGGGAATTAAAATATTTATAGAACAACCATATTATACAGATAAGAGAAATGGATGATAAGATTGTTTTGTTTAGCTTGTATAAGATGATCTCCCTTGTGTGTTGGCGGGAAAGTGCCCCGGCTCCCTGTGTAACAAAAGGTAAGGGTTCCTCTCTACCTAATCTTACTTCTTCTATTCCCCCTCTACCCGTATTCTTACTTTTTATTCTCTACAAGGGAATCCAAAACTTTTACTAAAGCCAACTCCACGCCACGTGGTCCTAAGACGATTGACCGACTTAGGATTCTACAACCAGTATGACGTGACCTAGGCTTTGAGCAAAACCCTAGAGTCGCCTCTACGCTGCCACCACCAGACCAGTAACACAAGAGCAATGATCGAGGTCTGGATCGATCATGCTAATTAATCAACCTTGGGGCTTGATCCCCACTAGTAGTTTATAACCTCGGAAACTTGAGTGTGGAATTAATTAGACGGGGATGATGAATTCCGATTCGATGTTAGAATCGGCGCCCAATCCAACTCTGCCTCGTGTGGACCACGTGACCAGGACAAGTAAACATAACAAATGGAAACAATAAAAATGCAAAAAAATTAACTAATTAATTTATTAAAAGAAAAACTAAAACAAAATCTAAATATGTTCACTCCCTGTCACTTTAACACTCCCTACTTGACCTGAATGGCAAATGAGGAGACTATTCCTATACATAACAATAGCAACTATACCTCTACGTTTACCAGCTGAAGATGTTGGGCTGGTCTTGGGGAGAGGTAAGATGGTTGACCTCTCCCAGTTGCTCTGGAGTCCACACTGATCTCTTCCTCGTCTGGTCTACCCCAGACTAGAGCATTGTATCCTTCCACCTAGTCAAAGTTCTACCAAGTTACTAGCAAGGTTTAAGTTATAACAATTAACCTCTGTTGTACTTAATTGATCCAGACTGGTTGAATTATTTTACTGAAATTAAATTACACAAACACCTAACGGCAGAGCTGTTCCCGATCCCCAAAATGGTTAATTGAACTTTGAGAAATAGTAGACATGTCAACCCTGATGACCTATGACCGCCGGTCACTCCGCCTTACAAGTTAGATCTGATTCGTGACGTCACTGATGGTGACTTAAACTCAATAATTAGAATACTCTTGATATTGTACCCAGTACTATTATACAATACAATTTTAATACAAAATGAATAAAGGCTAATTTCTCTAAATTACTGAATACTATAGGATGGTTCATTATACAAAACTATGAACAAAGATGCCCGCCATTTGTGACTCAGACCTGCTAATTCCCAGGGGGAATGTGTGTTGTTGAAGGTTAGGTCCCTACACGAAACTTCTGGAACCTTCTGGAATAATTCTTACAACAGCCTAGTTTGTTACACCTGGCCCAGCACATTGGTGCTCACGTACACAAGAGTCCCAACAAACAACATGATGTATCTGTCAGAAAACCTTCCGAACAGGGCCGGAGGAATCGAACCCGCGTACTGCGCGCATCTGAAGGGGGAGATACAGGGCGCTCGTTCGTAACCCCCCCCCCCTCCTCCTCCTCCTCCTGTCCTGCTCCAAACATGTTCTCAAGATTGGTGTTCAACCCCGCAAGTGTGGTCATAAATACATTTAATACCGTGTGTGTGTGGTTTGCCTCCTACTTCCTCCGCATCTTCCCTCCCCCTCTTCATACACAAGATGTTCAGTCTTATGTTCATTTGGATGTTTTCCATGTGTGTGTGTATCCTTGTCCGGTGGGCGACTGAGGGGGAACACGGCGACTGAGGGACTGATACACGGACTGATACACGGCTGATACTGATACTGATACTGATACTGATACTGATACTGATACACGGATGATACACGACTGATACACGGCTGATACACGGACTGATACACGGCGACTGATACACGGCGACTGAGGGGGAACTGAGAAATAATAAGATATATCTTTGCTAGACAACTGCGTTGATAAGCACTGTATAGAGAGCTACACGACACAAAGTGTATTTTACAGTTTAAAGTGTAAAGTGTACTAAAGTGACAATCGACTTGAGAATGGTTCAGGACGGACCGAAATCTTTGCTAGACAACTGTCTAGCTATGTACCTCGGCGCTCTGTCGCTAACTAATGTACTGAGAAGCTCTCGTAAATAAACACAATATAAATTTCTTATTTATGACACGTAAAAACCATCCTTAATAGATACTATTTCACGACAATTCCGCCATTATACTCGAGGAGAGGCATGAATAACATGGGTATATTTTAGACTGAGGGTCCGCGCCCTGTAATTCATAACGTGAAAACAATGGGTACAAGTCAACAGGTCTTCAAGATGATTCCTCTAGACTTCCCCCGCTGTCAATCATCTGTTGAGGCTAGACACCTACACCTGTCCTCCAACAACTGACGTATGTATAATATTAGCAAAAGTTATACTAAATATTACGGGCTATTCATGCCCGTGCCACCTCTTGGGAGGCTTAATCTTTATCAATCAATCAATTTATACTAAATAAACCAGAGGCCTTGTTCCCACAGCAACGTGTTGAGTTTATCAGTCAATATTAGAGTTTCAGTAATTTTTCTATGCCATTTTTAATTTTTGAAGTTTCTGTGAGCCAAGTAATAGTGATAGAGTACTTATCAAAAAACTACCAGCAGAAGGTTATCTTGAGATGATGAGCAGACCACACACTAGAAGGTGAAGGGACGACCACGTTTCGGTCCGTCCTGGACCATTCTCAAGTCGATTGTGTCAATCAATCAACCATTCTCAAGTCACAATCGACTTGAGAATAGTCCAGGACGGACCGAAACGTCGTCGTTCCTTCACCTTCTAGTGTGTGGTCTGGTCAACATACTTTAGTCACGTTATTGTGACTCATCGCCTGCATCTTGAGATGATTTCGGGGCTTAGCGACCCAGCGGCCCGGTCCTCGACAAGGCCTCCATGGTACTACAGGTTGGCCATGGCTTCTCTCAGCAACTAACACGAAGCTTCTTTAAGAAAGTCATCGATTGTGTGTATGTGTAAGGTGAAGTGATGGCGTGTGCTCCATCAGTGGTGCCAGGGTGCCCGAGGCAGCGGGCCAAGGCCTCGGGCACCGTGACGCTGGTGAAGCCCCACACTGGCTCTGCCAGCTGGGAAGGGAAGGGAAGTGATGGTAACGTGACCTTCTGATGATCTGATCACGCATTATAGTCAAATTGGCCAAGCATATCGTGAGCGGTAATGACAGCGGGGGAAGACAAAGCCATCGGGAATAATCACCATTTCCTGAGAAGCCTCGGTCCTTATACCTCCTTACCTGAGACTTTTCCTTTAAATAATATTACTTATAAACAAAGAGGTCGGCGTTTTGATTTTCCCAATCTTCTTCTTCTTCTGTTTTACCGCTGCCAGGCTGCGAGAGGAGATAATGTTCACTACTCACATCAAGGACGTCATAATGGGTGTTGTCGGTGCAGTGACACATTTGTGTAGTACACTCCAGTCTCAACCACTTGGATTGGCTGGTAAAACGACCCACTCATTTCTTGCAGAGTCTCCGTTCGATTCTCGATGATCCAAGTGGTGGGCGCCGTTCCTTCCTACCCCCCCCCGGCTCTGGCCCCATATCCCTTTGAAGTATCATAGAGTCACATTAGTTTGGCGCTTAATGACCTTACCTCGTGAAATATAACTCTTAAGAGACTTTAGGAGTTCGAGACTCCTCCAGCCAGGTGAATGGCGCCTCACCTCGTGTTTTGAGTCACGAACTACACATTGTATAGTTACACACGGTTACAGTTACACAACTTACGGGCTCACTATAGCCCGTGCTACATGGACACTTCGTTCTGAGTAGCTAAATCTGAAACAACAACAAGTTACACAACTCTTTTTACCCTGTCGTAGCTGAGTCGATTAAGGCAGTGTCTGGGATGCTCCCGGACGCAGGTCGAATCCTCGTCACGGCCCTTGTGGATTTGTACATTGTATAGTGTTTTATTTTGGGATACGAAACTCCAACTAAAATCCACTGGCAGTGTCTGGTAAACCGTAGAGATGGGAATATTAGAAGAATGTACAGCTAGCGCTTAATCTATACGTTAATCCCTTGTGTAGAATAAGGTGGCGGCTCTAGGGGCCAGATTCACGAAGCAGTTACGTAAGCACTTACGAACCTATACATCTTTCGTCAATCCTTGGCGGCTTTGTTTACAATAATTAAACAGTTAATGAGCTCCGAAGCACCAGGAGGCTGTTTATAATATTAACAACAGTTGATTGGGAAGTTTTCATGCTTGTAAACTGCTTAATAAATGTAACCAAAGGCATCAAAGATTGAGGAAAGATGTACACGCTCGTAAGTACTTGCGTAACTGCTTCGTGAATCCGGCCCTAGGTTTATATCTTATAGTGCCCATTTTAAGACTGTTTCCATATCAACAAAATTCGTTTGGATTTTGAATGGTTGCCATATGTCCACGCTTGTCTGTGGCTTAGTTCATAGGCAAGGTGCTGCCAAACGTGCCTCATTTCTCATTAAAAAATACATTAATGTTTTTTACTAAAGGAATGGCTAGGCTTTTAGGGCTGAGCATGAACTGGTTTACCATATACGTGAACCACGGTCTTGAACCATGTTCTAAGTTGTACTAGAGCCACATGCATTCAGTCTTCCTTGAAGATTATAACATCCTCATACTTTCAATTCCCTTATAAGAATTATAAAACATTATAGGGAATAATCGACTGATTCCATCTGAGTTTGTGACAGGGCGGCCTGTATAGTATTCGACCCCTCTGTTGCAAGAGATATATTTTTGTTCACAAGATAGTTATGTGTTCCCTGTTGTACGTGGTATTAAGAATATATATATATATATATATATATATATATATATATATATATATATATATATATATATATATATATATATATATATATATATATATATATATTGGAACTGTCTCGTATGGGCTAACAAAGGAATGGTAGCCAATCACTTGGGCTGGACGGTAGAGTGACGGTCTCGCTTCATGGAGGTCGGCGTTCAATCCCCGGACCGTCCAAGTGAGTGTGCACCATTCATTCCCCCTCTCCCCCCCCCCCGTCCCATCCCAAATCCATATCCTGACCCCATCCAAGTGCTATATAATCTTAATGACTAGGCACTTTCTCCTGATTAGTTCCCTTCCCTTCGTATGGGTCAATGGCCTTTTGCAATATTTTTTTTTTCAGGGTTGTTTGGCTATTGTGTTCTCAAGACTGTCAACGACACACTTGACGGATTACACTCAGAAATCACAATAGCGTGATGCATCAAATTGTAGCTCAGTCGATTAAAGGCAGCGTCTGGGATGCTCTCGGACGTAGGTTCGAATCCTCGTCAGGGCCCTTGTGGATTTGTTCAACTTGGCGGATATTTGTATATGTTATAACTCTTTTTTTCGTAAATAGTGTATAATAGGCTTTCTGATGGTGCAAGGAAGCGTATCGTGAAGTTCAGTTCTATACGAAAATCATGTGCTTGAATTGTTGGTACAAGGTAGTTGGCACAGGTAGGTTGTTTCAGGTAGTTGGCACAGGTAGGTTGTCTCAAGTAGTTGGCACAGGTAGCTTGTTTCAGGTAGTTGGCACAGGTAGGTTGTCTCAAGTAGTTGGCACAGGTAGTTTGTCTCAAAATGGAATACAAGATGAGGACAAGTTGCCATATTACAAGTCGACATTTTGCAACACGATAACAGAGTTCTGTGTCAAAACAAAGTGTTGAGATATTTATTTATCTCTGCTACAGATGGAAAAGCAGTTAAGCGTCACCCAACCTGGCTGACGCACAGATGAAAACGTTATGGCGTTTTCTGTGTATCCGTTTCAAGACGGATTTTGATAGCCCTGGTCTACTCCGTAACATATCCGACATGTTAGGTGACAAAACGGGTTGATTGGTTAACCAGTTTGGTTATATAGATAGTAAAATCACAATAACGTAATATGGCTATGAGGAAAACCTTTGAGATAAGACAGGGAGATCGAACCAGTGTACATAAGCGCAGTTGAAGGGTTAATAAGTTAACGTAATGCGTTTGAATGGCGGAATCCTTATAGACACTCGTAATTCGCTTTTATTTAGTATATAATCCCTAAACAGTTGCCTGTGATCACATCAGGAATCCTACACATCTGTGTCTGTTTCTCTATCTCCTTATTTCTCTCAACTGGTGTACATAGAAGATGAGATAATTAATCTTCCAGAAAGGTATGTTGTTCTGTGGTATTCTGACATGTAAGAGTAACTGGAAAAATTAACTATTGCAAATTCATGTTTGTCCTCTCTGCGTTCGTGTAAGTAAATTCATGTTTGTCCTCCCTGCGTTCGTGTAAATAAATTCATGTTTGTCCTCCCTGCGTTCGTGTAAGTAAATTCATGTTTGTCCTCCCTGCGTTCGTGTAAGTAAATTATATTCCTGAGTTCCTTTGGGAATAAGTTACGGGGTATTTCTCAATCTTACCTTCCTCCGTTGTGAATCAACGCCGCGTTCACTGCTGGCAGATTAGTTTTGATTTATGATAATAACCTGTATGAGGCGCCAGTAATTACTCGTTACAACTTGTCATTAGGGCGGTGGCGGGGGCGTGCTGCTGACACTGACTGCCTGCACGCCGCCCGCCACTAAAGGCGGTCACATGCCGCTGCGGTTCGACCCCCGCGGATTGTGTGGCATTTATTCATATTACTGGTGTTCATACTTCCTTTGTGTGGTTTGACTGGCGTAAAAAAAATTTGTTTTCTCCCTTGCGGTCTTCAATCCTTGAGCCTTGCCCCGGGAACCTTTACAGCTTCACTTATGGTATGCTTATGCCCCGGCGAGGCTTGGCGAGGCTTGCCAAGTGCCGTAGTTTTGATCTCAAGAGTCTTGGTAAATGTGAGTGCATCCCAGAAAGGCAATTAGAATCTTGTCATATAACGGAGACAGCATTTTTCTTCAAGGTAAGAAATTTGAAATAAGCAGGCAATGAGTCACAATAACGTGGTTAAAGTAAGTTGACCAGACCACACGCTAGAAGGTATAGGCACGACGACGTTTGGGTCCGTCCTGGACCATTCTCAAGTCGACTGTGAATCGCAATCGACTTGAGAATGGTCCAGGACGGACCGAAACGTCGTCGTCCCTTCACCTTCTAGTGTGTGGTCTGGTCAACAAAATCAAAATCTGAAATGACTCACTAGTCTACATTTATTTAGTTATTCATAAATTAACAAATATTTGCACCGAAATCAATGTTTCTGTCATAAAGTGAATTCTTGAAGGAATTCCAGCAACTAGTTCGTAGCTTAAGGTATTAAAATCTAGTAGATTTAATGATGTTTGAGGTACCAATAATAAAGTTCTGACGACTGAAGTACCACCAATATGGTAAGGACGCCTAAGGTATCAGCGAGTGGTATTCAAGTTAACCATTGATATAACCACTGACCCCGGAACCCCCTCGACGTCAAGTGTCATTGACTACTGTAGATATTGACGCCTGAGGCACCACCGACTGTTGTACAGATTGTTAGGGGGAGTATATAGGGAGGTGAATGGGTTTTCGGATTTTCATAGATTAAGGAGCAAATCAAGAAGAAAATACTCCCAACTATCAAAAGTCGCCACAGAGCCAAAGTGGCGACTATATTAACCGTATAGGCTACAGTTAATATAGTTAACCGTGACTGTTTGGCCACTCCAGGTGACAGCCTCGTCCCACTCTGACCCCCTCATGGTGGTGGTGGTGGTGGTGAAGGTGCGAGAGCTATAGTGTTTTAGTGATGGTGATATCAGTGGATCACCCCTAACTATAGTGACCCGGGTGATGGTGACACCAGAACTACAGTGACCAATGACTTCGATATATGTGTATTGTGTCTAGTTTCATATTACTGTGAATTTTCCCACAGAAGGCAGCTCGAGGCCTATCTTGCCCAATGTTGTCATCTCTCGCAAAATATACTCAGTTGAAACCTAAACTAACAAAAACGTTGCATATTGTATTTACTATTTGTGCCTATAGAATCAGCTTATTTAGCTATCGCACCCCGCCTTTCTAACCAACCTATTCTTCCTCTATTATGTAAGCTATATATTTCTCTCTAACACACACACATTTCCATGAAGCTGCCCGTGTACATATTTACTGGTAGGTTAACATGAAAATCAGGATGAAAGAAACTCTGCTCATTTGTTCCTGCCTCGGCCGGGAAACGAACCCGGGCGGAGTACGACCCACGAATGCTGTCCACTCAGCCACGAAGCCCCTGTGTTTTCGTAAATTCTGGCATCAAAGTTTCGGGAGGTTGTATGTGTTACAGGGTGAGCCCCCTTCCCCCCCCCCCCCCATCAGAAGCATTATTGGCAAAACAACGCCGTCAAATACATTCATTGTTATGTTCTTGAACGTCGGAGGCGGTATGACAAAATTTATGCCATGACTGTTTATAGTTTCCAAAACGTTCCACATCGCGCGCGTTGCTGTGGCTGTTGTATAAAATACAATAAATATAAATTACACAGACTCGCATCTGTTGTGTGGTCGATCTCGAACCCATAGTTGATGTGACGACTTATATTGAATTTTGTAACTAGCTCATCAAGATTGTAACTTGCTTAGCTAAATGAATTGTGGGGTTCAGTCCCCTGAGCCCATTATGTGCCTCTGTAACCCTTTCCACTACCGCCCACAAGATGGGTATGGGGTGCATAATAAATGAACTAAACTAACTAACTGGTAAAACCAAACCTGCGACACACCTGCAACCACCAGATTACTGCGTTTCGTCTCCGTACGAGGCGTCACTCTAGTTGCAGCCTTGTAACCACGGAGGTGCCGTTGTGTTCCCCATTCACAAAATTGGAGGGAATTTAAAGCTCCGGCAATTTTCAGAGACGATGTGCTCGAGAGTGCAGCTTTGCGATCATAATGCAGGCAGTTTCAGAGTCGATCGTAACTACTATTGCTTCCTGTATCTGTTCAAATACAGAGTTTTCCCAGCCATCACGATAATTCTGTGGCCGGGACACTCTTGGGACGACACCGATGACATCACGGCTGCATTCTGCCTCTGGCGTGAGCCGCCCCAGTAGGGGGATATACTTAATAAAAGAACTTGGCAATTTGCCGTATACTCCCTCCACGAGAACCGTGGTGTAGGGCGGGAACCGTGTCTTGAGGGCGGGAACTGTGTTGTGAGGGCGGGAACTGTGGTTTGAGGGTGGGAACTGTGGTTTGAGGGTGGTAACTGTGCTGTGAGGGCGGGAACTGTTGTGATGGAGGGAACTGTGGTTTGAGGGCGGGAACTGTGTTGTGAGGGCAGGAACTGTGGTTTGAGGGTGGGAACTGT
This sequence comes from Procambarus clarkii, assembly GCF_040958095.1. Lineage (NCBI taxonomy): Eukaryota > Metazoa > Arthropoda > Malacostraca > Decapoda > Cambaridae > Procambarus > Procambarus clarkii. Next base: position 34,702,755 of record NC_091150.1, on the reverse strand, counting down.
GGTTTGAGGGTGGGAACAGTGGTTTGAGGGTGGTAACTGTGCTGTGAGGGCGGGAACTGTTGTGATGGAGGGAACTGTGGTTTGAGGGCGGGAACTGTGTTGTGAGAGCGGGAACTGTGGTTTGAGGGCAGGAACAGTGGTTTGAGGGCGGGAACAGTGCTGAGGGCGGGAACTGTGTTGTGTGGGCGGGAACTGTGTTGTGAGGGCGGGAACTGTGCTGTGAGGGCGGGAACTGTGCTCGTCGGAGGTTGTTAATATTTCGTGGAATCGTTGTTAATATATTGCAGATGTTATTAGCATTATAAAGGATTCCTGTAAATGTGAAATTCTTGAGGATAATTTTAAATAGCTCCTACATTACTTCTAATGTCTGTAGTTTGATATAAATGCAAAAGAAGCATCTATACAGTGGTCAAATATGGAGCAAATAACGGTACAATGAAGTGAAATGTCTGTTGAAGAATCGAATGTTAGTAGCTACTAATATTCGATTCATATCTATTGTTTTTAATTGCTTAAAATATATATATATATATATATATATATATATATATATATATATATATATATATATATATATATATATATATATATATATATATATATATATATATATAAACTTCCCCCTATCCCCCATTTCTTCCCCTTCATCTCTCTCCTTCTCTCATTTCAGCCTAACAACTCCTAGAGCAGGGAGAATGTGATCACTATATGTAAAATACTGACAAAGAGGCAAAAGTGGATAGGTAAAACCTATTTCTATATTGAAAGAAAGAGATCAAGATGAAATAGAAGGAAGTTAGAAATGCAAATATATCTGAGAAATGTAAGGAAATATTCCTTCCCCCATTTATCCTCCTTTGCAGGCGATGAGTCACAATAACGTGGCTAAAGTATGTTGACCAGACCACACACTAGAAGGTGAAGGGACGACGACGTTTCGGTCCGTCTTGGACCATTCTCAAGTCGATTGAATCCATACTGTAACAGCATCCCTACATTTCAGTCAACCTGAATACCCTGAATTATTCCAAGGAATTGAGCAATAGAAATGCACCTGTTTAAGCTTTTTAGTGTAGCTATTTTGCTAGTCCTGCAAATGGTACCTAGGACACTGCAGTGTAATAGTTAATAAATATGTTTTGGAGAGTATTTTACATCATTTAGGTGGCTCATGCTATGAATGGTACGTGGAATTGACAGTTACCATCTTACAGTGTTAATTCATATAGAACTTTACATGCATATCTTCACCAGCTGAAAATTGGAACACACACTAAATGAATAGAACAGAATAATAAATAAAGCATTTAAAAATAAAAATGCAACAACTAAATAAACACTTTGACAGTTTTGTCAAGTATTTTCTACACCATGCTACCCAAATTGGATAATGCATTTTACTTTATTGCATGAGTACTTTCCGCAATCGTCAAAAAATAAAGTCTTAACATTTTAATACAGGTAAATGCAAATATGGTACAGTAAGGTATAAATGATGCATGAAACACATCAAAATTTATTAATAACTCAAATAAATTGTAACTCATTTAAAATTCTAATGAAAAAGAAACCAGTCACATATTCCCTCCAAAAATTAGTTATTGACTGATTTCAACTTTTTCCAACATACAAGAAACTTTTTAATATTCTATGACTACATATAATGTAAAACTTTAGATAAACTGATGCATAAACTAGAACTAACTATTGTACAGATTTAGGCAAGGAATCTGGTATTACTGCACAGGTTGTTGAACCTAGCAAGCAGCTTATGAGAGATACGACTATGGAATATATTTCTGATTTTATTCTATTATACTGTACAGTACTTACAAATATTGTATTCTATATATGTAACAATTGCATGTATTACAATTTTATTGGCTAGTAAAGTATAAAAACTATTACCATATATCTATACATATATATATATACAGTATACTGCACTAGGAAATTAACTATCTATTAATAAATTAATAGAATTGTAAACATTCTTGAATTTGTAGGACATATATAATCTTAAGTTTGTACTGTATTACTGACAAGTCTAATCTGACATTAAACAAAAAAATATAGAATGCATAATTCTGATTAATGGCGATAAAATAAAATGTGGCAGTGTGTGTGTGTGCAGATCTTGTTCTTTCAATTTCCCCTTTGTAAAAAATGCAGTGAGTTAGCCTAACAAAAACTGTCAGAACCTAGGCTATCCACCTAATCTACCATAGCTGATAATCATTAGCCCCATGAAATGTCACTATTGGAGTGTTTTTAAGTTCCCTAAACCACTGCATTTTTATGCCGGGGTCAAATGCATAAAAAACTAAGTGTATTCAGTAAGAGGATAGTAATTAATTACCTTAAGTAATTAATTACCTTAAGGTAATTAATTACTTAAGGTAATTAATTACCAAAGGTAATTGTTTGTATCTGTCTCACAAGTTCACAAACATAGGTTAAATTCCACTGTACTGCCTCAATATTTACTTATGCATATTTAAGGCATATGAAGTCTGCGATATTGATAGCACACGTTTACCTAGACTTGTAATACATACACAAACAACAAACTAAAAATTACATGTGTAAACTTTTGAATGAATTGCATTATTAATCTTGATACAAAATACCAATTCACACCCACATTACAAAACTGCAAACACATGGAAAGCCTTAGGTTAAATGTGAAAAATTTATCAAGGAAGACAGAACACCATGAGCGTCAGATTTATCATGTAAACCATGAATAGGCAATTATTACTAAATGATCACACTCACAACACAAATACTCTCATACAAATATGTGCAATTTGCACACAAAAATAATACATGAACATACAGGAACCAATACACACATTCTTACTATCATCAGTTAAAGGGTTAAGTAGTATTCTAAGCAATTTAATCAGTTTAAACACACAGCAGTTGAGCCAAATGGTGTTCCAACTTGGTGCCTGAATCTGCACCCATGAGCATAGCAGTCTACCTTGCAGACATTTAAAAAAAAGATAACATGGTCTCAATTTATGAAAAGTGACAGAAGACCCATTAAACTACAGACCAGTATTATTGACCAGTGTGGTAGTCAAATTGCTAGAAAGTATTACAAGTTAAATGTTAAGAATATCCAAAAGAACTGACATAATAGGCAACAGGACCACAGAGATCTTAAAGAAAAAAACATAATTTGCCAGACTACATCTATCTGGGCCTAAATATGGCACTCAATAAAGTCCTACACAAGAAACTTGTCTGAAAGTTGGATGACATAGGAGAGGTGAGAAAAAGCAAACTTCTCACTCATACAAGTAGCCTAACAAAGTTGAGAGAAGTGGTAGGAGGCAATGAATCAAACAGGAGGAATGCCACCACTGAAATTTTAATTGTTCTTTTTATATTAGTGCCACTAAATTGGCTAGGTACTAGTGAAAATATATTGAAGGAAGAGATTGAAAGTGAAAGTCAGCAAGTGACATTGAAAGTACTGTACATGAAGAATGTGATTTCACAAAGAACCAACATTGGAAAGTGATCTACTGTACATAACTTCTCCTATCATTGTTGTCAGCATGTGGTAAAGGATAATAAGATATATTGTACAGTACAGTAAAAAGTAATTGAAATTAATTAAAAAATAAATCAGCAATGAATGTAATGGAATGCTCTTTTTTTTCTGGGTGGCTTCACAGCTTCCCTGTGCATTGGCTATAGAACTACAGAAACAAATACAAAACTACCAAGCCTTTGGACTTGCACAGGTTAACTGAATATCAGGACCAGAATCTGATGTGTTCATAGATTCGAGAGGATCACAGGAATCAGAGACCAACCCAAAACCAAGTAATATCACCTAGAAAGTACAGGTAAAACAAAAGAAATTATATATATTTTGATTAAAGAGAGAAAAGATGGTGGCTCAGGTAATCCAGAGGTCCAACCTGCCTGCCTCCTAACTTGTATGTCATCCCCAAGATGCACCTGATCCCCAAGTGGAAGAAGGACAAAGAAGAGTGGGTACAGGGAGCTACTGAGACGGCTCAGAAATTGGTATTGCATTACATTCATCACCAGATTTCTGGGCTAGCCCTAAGTAGATGCCCAGTACATACTCTCAATGGCACCTCAAGAGGAGTGAACCGTAGTGCCGTCTAAACTGCTGCAAACTCTCCTGCCATTATATGTGCAAACTACCACAGGCAAATGGATCCCATCCTCTGACTGGTGTTGTGAGGAATGTTAGTGACTAAGAAGAGGGTGCCACATACCAAACGCCAAAAAATCTAGTGAAGAAAATCTTGAATTGATATCTTGCATAAGACACAAGGACACACCATGCTGTCCTAGTGGAGGCAAAACTTTTCCTCAAGCAGAAGGCAGGTACAATGCTTTCAGCCAAATTTGAACCAACTGGAAGACTATATAGGAAACATTCAGGTGTCCAAGAAGGCACTTGATATGAGGGCCTCTTAACACTAGCCAAAGATGGTCCCAAAGTTGCAGCAAGGCTGACCACATAGAAGAAAGAAATTGCCCTGAAGACCTTGACCAATTTCAACCCTATCAACTGTAACTTTTCAAGTTTATGATAAACCCAAATTGAGCCAATTGGGAAAATACCAAATTCCTGGGTACCAGACAACTCTGATGATAGTGAACTTAATCAACTCCCATCAACAGGTCTGGCTTGAGGCCAAAGTCCCTAGCACTACCCAGACAAAAGAGCAACTCAAGAGAAGTCCGAGAAAGAGAGGCTATTCAAACCCCTAAGAAAAAAAAGATTACATATATTTCTCTTTTTCTCATCAGTTAATGCCAGGGAAGATAACCCTGAAACAAAGTTTAGGAGAACTAATCTGTTAAGGACTTGCAAGAAAGGGAACATAAACACAATCATGAAGTGATTTGAAAAAATAAACATTCAGCATGGTTCATCCCCCGCACAGAACATCAAAGTCCCAAGAAATGCTAAACCCCCCACTTAGCTAAAAAAAACAGTGTGTGTCACGGAGGAGGTATGGTAATGTTCTTGGTACCAGGAACAAGAGTGACAAGGCAGGCAGGCTGGACCCCTGGGTGACCTGAACTTCCATTTGGTGGTGCACTTGGGTACTTAAACATGGTGTTGCCATTGGGCACACTACTGCTTCCCTTGTTTTCATATCTCTCATTGCCTGAACTTTCTGGGCAGTTTAGCTCGGTTTTGGGCCAATCTCAGATCCTCTGGTATTCAGTAGGCCAGCATACTTTCAGACCTGGTTATTTTGTGGATGTCCCTGTGATACCAAAGCCAATGTACAGTACCACAGAGCTACTGAGGGCCAGCCAAGAATAATTGCTTTGAATATATCATAAAATTATTTAAAAGAACATTATAAAACAATTTTTAAAAAAATATTCCTGTACTGTATATGGCACATTAGTTTTGAGCTCTGAGTTTTGAGTTTTGAGCTTTTGAACTCCATTTTGAGCTATTGTATGATTGTCATAGTATTTTTTCATTCAAAAATCTTACAAGAAAATGAAAGAATTACTGTACATATTTATATCATCCATACTTTTTTTTCATCCTGAGCATTACCCTTTCTTGAGGAAATTACTATTTACAGACTCTCCTCTGCCTTAAACAGTGGAATTGTTACAAGCAACAAGGTCTCAATATAACAAGAAACACCATAATGTATTATGAAAGCAAGTACAGTATTGCAAATTTCTGATCTCAATTACTGCTTTATGAATAGACAATATACTAAAAATATAGGAAAATAAATAGAGACTTCTTATCATCATCGTGGTGTACTGGGATAGCTTCTGTATCCTTGCTTACGAGGTGAAGAAGGGTTACTTGGACCACGAGGAACACTGGGGTCTGTTAATGCCATCAAGGTGTCAGCTTGGGCTGCAATCATTGTCAGTGTATCAACAATTGTAGAGATCAGAGTAGGTTGGATGAGAGGTAATTTACCAAGGGAAGCCTGAGCACAGAGGACAGAGGTGCAACGACGAACTGCAGCCACTTGTTCTATGAGCATTTGACACCGCTGGTGGCATTCATGCAAGCGTCCACGAGCCTCCACTACCCAACCCTCCGTCACAACACGTAAATCATTTTCTTGGTTAACCTGGCATGTAAAACATTTAAGAGTATAGTATAAAGAAAGATTATTAAGAAAATAGCTTTGTGTTTCAAGGGTATCATATAAAAACATGATAAACATACATAAATTCTAGTGATATTTGTTGCACACAACAACGTCAAATAAATGAAAATTACTAACCTGAGTTTTTGTTTGGTGGAGAGAGTGCAAAGCTTGTGTAAGTTTCACACCCAACTCTTGCATTTCTACTTCTAGTTTATCAGCATAGGCACACTCAGCTGTACTCCTTAAAGGAGCATTACTATGCCAGCGAGCAATTGCAGAGGTCATCTTTCGACGTGGCCCAAGCTTTCTGAAAAAAACATTACCATTAATATATTGAAGTTGATTATAAGATTGATACAATTAGTTAAACATATGACAGAGTAAAAAAAAAATTGCCCCTTTTTGAGCAACATCATTTGGCCGCCCTAAAAGAAAAATCGGTGTCTTCTAGGCAAGGATCATGATTTTCAGGATCACTTACCCTGCAGAGAGCATTTCCTGCTGTTCTTGGAGATTCATTAAAGGTTCTCTAGTGTCACTGGAGATAAGCTCAGTACAGCCCTGAGGGACCAATAGAGGTGCATTCCAAAAAAATTCAGTCATGTAATAATTTTCCCTGGTGATCAAATGTGACCACTTAATGAGATCTCCACCTCATTAAGTGATCACAACCTATTACCCCAGCTGCCACCAAATATCAGCACTTCTTGATACACCATGCTACAGACAGACAAAAGAGAAGGATTGGGGGAACCAAATAGCAATGCTCAGAAAGTCTTTGATATTTACTGTACTCCAAGTCGTTCAATATTTGTAAGCCTGTGCATTCCATTGCACTAAAAATTGTTGTCATAGATGGACAAAGAAAACAAAACATAAGCAAGGAGGATTCACTTGAGAGCAACAAAGTGCTAACTTATTACTCTTCCACTGTGTTAAGATAAGTCTGCCTAATGCTAAACAAAATACATAGAAGCAATGAATTTTTATAGCAGGTACTTCTGTGAAAACTTGGTTAGTCCTTCAACAGCCTGTAGACAGGAATCTTGGAACAACATATATCCGAGAAGGAAGCCTTACACATCACAAATTTGCAAATATCCTGGGCAATAGGGTAAGCCTATTGAATAATTGAATTATATCAGTCTGTGCAAAAATGTGAGAGGGTTGATACAGGGAAGCACAGTGTGAGGGTTGCCTCAGAAACATAACAAGAGGACTTGTGAGTAAAGTTGAAGTAATAAAACCAAGTTTATTGAATGGTGGACAATAAGATGCAGGAACCAGGCTTTAATTAGAATCAAATACCTCTGAAACACTACTAGTAGCCACAATTTGGGCTAAAACATAGGACTCGGGTGTAACCAAGTAACTTAACCCTACGCAACACCACAAACGCTTGCCTCCTCACCAACATATGAAACTCACTGACCCTGCTGCAGTGGCAAGAGCTAACGAAGAATGTGTTGACCCCATGCTGCGGCCATGGATTTTCAGCTCCCGCTCTGTGTGCTCAACCCAAGAAATGCAAATGCAATTAGGTTCTTTACAAATGCAAGAAATTTATGTAAAATGAATAAGCTAAAAATACAAATATTCTGCTATGCATAAATTGGCTGTGATGGAATGTTGTAGTTGTAAAAATGGTGGCAGGCATGGCAACTGACTGGAGGCATTTGGCTTGATGACTGACTGGGAGAAAGTACAGTAGTAACTAGTGGGGTGGGCAGGTGTGGCATCTGAGCATTTTACAAATTATTTTAATTATTTTTTTGTTTAGTAAATAATTTAAGCAATCATTAATGCAAAGAGGCATACCACATTTTTTACATTATACAAGCCTGCTCTAATGTTTTTATTTTGTTACCATTGATCAGAATTCTCAGTGTATTACTGCACTCATCTAACCCCATCCCTCTCCCAGGTCAGAGGAGGGAGGCGGGGACCGTTCCTGATGAGACTGAGGCTTTGCAGATAAACCTGCCTTAGAACAAAGATAGGATAGCACACAGCCTCCAACCATGAACCAACAAACACCTGTACCAGAAAAGCTTGAATCATGACATAACAGCAGATGATGTAGCTGAAAGAAATGACCATATACAGAATTTGATCAAAGCATCCTCTAAAATAATAAGTACAGTACATACAGTGACTGAAGCAAGATGTTTACAAATAAGAACTCTTGCACCTATGTAACAGCCCACATGTTGTGTCACTAAAATTAAAAACAATCGGATAAAAATGCAAATCCAAATAAACCTCTAGAAACCCTGGAGGCTGCAAAATTCACCACAGTGGAGACAATGACAACTCAAACAGGGGTCCCCCTAATCTCAACATTGTTGGAGAACAAAAAATTGACTGCCTTTGTGAAAAATTACTGTACTGAACTCCTGCAAACTCTACCAAACAGTAGTTTATGAACTCCCATGGAAAATCAGCAAAGAGAAGCAAACAAGAATCATACAAGGTCAACAGGATATATATAGAAGAGATCTGACTGCCAGAGTAAAATCTGTCAGTTGGCCATAATCGAACCCAGTCTAACCACAAAACTAAGACAAGGAATGGGAAGCCAAAGACCAGTAAACAAAAATAACTTACATTTAAAAAATAAAAGGGGCTAAAAATTGCTTGGCACAAAGGCAAAACCTGTCTACATGGTTAAACAACTGGACTGCACCCCACACAAAAAAGTGATACACAGTACAGTAGTTGCAAAATGTTTCTCATTGCAAGAAACAACATGTTATGTATGTCCTAGAATAGCGTACCAAGGAATGTAGTGGTAACTCCAAAACAAAATCAACACTAGCAAATGCACAGTGAACAAGACCAGCATGAACAGTCAGTCAAAGTCTTAAAACATACAACACCATTGCATACATGCACACAAAGAATCCACTCCAGTGCACTATGAAAATAATATTCATAATGATACGTCACTTAGTCAAGTGTAGGCAGACACCAGAATTAAATTGATCTAAGGTGCAGTCAGGAGGAGTGTAACTAAGCTTGGGCAAAAAACTCTCTTGAGTAGGTACTGCCATCCGGTGGCAGACAAAGGTAGTGACCAGGTAGGCCATTTGTTAATTATTAAGAGCAATAATTAGCAACTGTTGTGAAGCAACATAGCAACTGGAATAGCTTTGCAGAGGTTGGAATGAGTCTATACGTCATCAGTCTGAACAAAAATATTTTTCAGTATCTTCAGAGTGTACCAATACAACCCAGTAGGGGTATGTGAAGAGGTCGCTGCTTTACTGGTGCAGGATATTGACGTGCCCTGACTATTCCAGATCCTACTTGGGAAACAAGCAGGATATTGCTTTAGGTAGCAACAGAATGCTATTGCTCAGAAATAATAAAATATAATACTGTACAAGATAAATATGACAAAAACATTCCTGTTGTAAATACCTACTAAGTAATAGCACAATCAGTGATTTTTTAAGAGAAAATATTAATGCCGAGGGTCACCAAAAGAAAATTTAAATCATAAATAACTTTCAAGTTTACTGAGACAATAAGATACATCTCAAAAGGATGAGAGTAGCTTAAGAGATAGGAGATATATTTTATTATTTACATCATACAGCCTCTAACTTACTGGATGCCACATTCTTTAAGGTCTTGGTCTGTCAATGTGAGGAAGATTTGGAGATCCACATCCTGTTCCCGGAAGATACTCATGTACGAGCTCAGTCCAATTTGATCCAGCAAGGTCTCGAGATCCGTTGGTTGAATACTGGCTAAAATATACATTACAAAATAAAAGTGATATCCTCCAAGGCAGGAATAAAGATAGTACAAACTGATTTTATGATACTGTACAAGAAAATTTTTAAATATAATTATGTACAGTATTTTTAATATTAAACTAAATGAAAGATGGACAGTTATATTGTTATCAATCTGTGTTAAACCACCACCATTCTTGCCAAGTCCAAAACTGAAGCCACACCAAACAATGAAAATCTGATCCACCGCCAAAATTTTTTTTTAAGAATTTCAATTGTCTCATTTTACATTTGAGTTTATCCCTATCACCACCATGGTGGGAACAATATTTATCTGAAGATGATGGAATGTTATTGTATGAAAAGCGAGTTAAGGATATCAACACCTAGCATTTTACACTATTATCCACACTCTACCATCATGGAGAACTAGTAGCAACCCCAAAACAACAAATCCTCCCAAGCAGCATCTCAGCGGCATCATAAACAAAGTGTAAAGTACTTCAAGAATTGGTTCAGACAAAATATAGTACAGTTGACTTGGGCGTGTCTGGGAACATCCTGTACATAGGTTCAAACGCTCATCAAGACCTTTGTGGATTTGTTCATTTGATGTATCACGCTATTGTGATTTCTGTGTATATAATTTATTCACACACCATTGTAAAACTGCCCATCTTACTGGCCTTCCTTTCTTAATCCTACACTCATATTTCCTCAGATGCATTTCACTACTATCATCTAATCAACTTGACCAGACCACAATATAATATCAACAGTAACTTAGGTAATTACACTTAGGTAATTAGTAAAGCGCTGACACAGTAACTTACATATTAGTTCTCTTTCTTTGTACCTTTTTGTCTCATTCTTCCTAACCATGATTTGAAAGCGCTACTCACTTTCACTTTTGGCACACTTTTCTATCACTTTAATTTGATAATGTTTTACCTTTGTCATGTTTGCCAGGTATTTGAATTTAAGAGATTCCAGCTCTTCTCCATTTACCATGATATTGCATGTAAAATTATCTTTCACCTATTCATAAACATTTTGATACCTTCACTTAGAGAAGACTATAAACAAACATACACTTTAAAATATCCTATACAGTATACTGTATACAGTATTACTTTCATTTTTTTCCCCAGAAGAACTGCCTCATCTGCATCCAAAAGTTTTAAAGAAATCACATATTAGTATCATACATTCTTTTCCACCCTTTTCAATGGTTTTACCTAACTTAAATAGTCCACCTGTACTGTACTGCACATTTAAGTACCCTAGAGACATTACACAGCCTCTGCATGCTTCTATGTTTAAATTTCTGTAATTAATCTTCTCCCATTGCATCATGAGCCCTTGCACACACTGCTTCCTTCATAAACCTTTCACTACTCTAACAGCAGCCAACTTACACTATGCACATGCAACATTTTATTCAGTTCTTTATTCACACTCTCATATGTTTTCTTCAGATCAATAAACACCAGATGTGTTATATAATTTGCAGTAAGGAAAACACAAGTTTGGCAATAAATATCCAAAGACCAGTAAACGTAGAGACTCTGAAGACCTTGAAGATTTGGAAGGGATCTGGTCCTAAGTAATCCCAATTATTAAGGTTCCACTTTACAGCAGTACTTACTTTCCACCTAGTCAAAAGAATAGCTATAGTATTGCTGCCAACGATGGTACAGTGCAGTGGGTAGTATGAAAGATTTGATGTCGCTATTGTTTATATCCTTAACCATATTTTTCCTTAATATACTGTCGTACTTTCTATTGTGTCCTGATAGAGTATTTCTGCAATCTATGATAGATGGAAATGATGTAATTACTACATTCTTCGACATATCCATTACTCTACATTATGCAGCATTTAGATCTAGCCTACACATGTTTGAATCCAGCTCATGTCAGAATATTTTATTCAACATTTTACTCTGTTATGTAGAAATGTTAAGTCACACAACAAAAATGTCTAACTCTTATAACTTCCTTAATCCTTTGAAATTTGCTATACAGTACACCATAACTATACCATATTATACAGTACTGGTATTTACAAATGTAAGGATCCAGTTTCAGACCATAGGACAGAGGTTACCCTTTCCTGCACTACACTATTTATCAAGAAGCAAATGTGTTGTGATGCAAACCGTTATCAACACAGGGAACTACACTTCCTCTGCCCCTCGGTGTTTGAGGTTGTTGGTGTGTTCTTCTTACTTCCACTGCTGCTGGACCATCAAGTATGCTTGGGCCACTTAGACCTGATGATAAAGAAATTAAAGTGTGGAAGAATAATGCACCTTTTGCAATTTACAAAGCTCATCTGTAATACAGGGCAGTTAAAATAGCTTTAACCCTCTAAATGCGGTTATTATAATTGGTGCCACTCTGCCTGTGTAAAAAAAATAACAATACATATCTAAAGTCGCGTTTTTAATTTCGTACAAGTCAAGAGGAAGCCAGGTGAGGAGGTAGGTCATTGAATCTATGGACTCGTAGGACAAAATTTTGTAAACACAAAATTTACAAAAACAGTGAGTGAGTATTGTATACAAGCCTACAGTGTAATATACTGTATACAGTACACATAAATTGCATGCAAATCTGTTCCTGCCACAGTTGAAAAGCAGTGTCTTGCAATCAACTCCTTAGCTACTGTTCTGTCTAGTAATATCATTGAGAAATAGAATCAAACACCGACAGGAAACACCAGATTGTGATTTGACAATAATCACACAGCTACTGGTATACAATAACCTTATCACATAATAAGCAATTACAAATTAAACAAAAAATGTTCATGATCTATGTTAACTCCATTACATCTATATTGATGTATTATAACCACATTACATTACATGTATAAAAACTGGGCAATAATATCTCTTAGAACATAATATGTGTCAACTATGTGATGCAGCTACATAAAACTTATATATTTACTGTATTAAAAAAAGCATACAAAACTGGATCAAGAGCTATTTAACACACATCCATCAGTAACGCATTCTCACTCAAATATGTTACATAGGAATCCTCTTTAGAGCTACTTCAAGGACCTATTCTCTTCTTACTGTATACAATATAAATACAGTAATGGAGTAAAATCCAACTGTAATGTACAGTACTCATGTGTATCAGGCAAAATCAAATTAAAATATGGTTACTAGTATTATACTGTACTGTAATTATTTTATTGTATGGGTTTGGTATCCATAGCAGCAATTTTCCCACTAATCTAAATATGCAATGGAGATAAAGAAACTGTAGTCATTCATACAGTAACCAGCATTTTTGGTAATCCCCAGAAGGTGCTGAAGTTATGAAGGTAGAAGTATCTTATCTTGAGGATATCTCGAGATGATATCAGAGTTTACCGTCCCCGTGGCCCGGTCCTTGACCAGACCTTCTTTTAGTTACACATTCCCTAGAAGCAGCGTATAGCAGCTGTCTAACTCCTAGGTACCTATTTACTGCTAGGTGAACAGGAAAATCAGGGTAAAAGAAACTCTGCCCATTTGTTTCCGCCTCCACCGGGGATTGAACCCAGAACCTTAGGACTACGAATCCCAAGCACTGTCCACTCAGCTGTCAGGCCCCCTGACAGCTGAAAGTATCACTTTCTAAACCTTGAGCAGCTGCCTCAATGCAAGATCTCTTCATAGTACTCTCTCAGTCTTTAAGCATGACTTATTTCATACTTGTTTTTTATAAAGTACGTACAGTTTGGTCCAAAAGTATTTGGGCAATGACACAATGTTTGTTTTTTGGCCCTGAATACTTGCACATTGGATTTGAAATGAAACAATACACAAGCAGTTAACATTGCAAACTTTCAGCTTTAATTTGAGGGGTATGTACATCCATATTGTGTAAATCATGTAGCCATTACAGTTCATTTTATAATATTCCCTCATTTTAGGGGGACCACAAGAGCAAGTGGACACTTGACTGCTCAACTGTTTTTTGGCCAGTGGTGTGTCATTGCAACATTAGTTCATAAACAGGGGAGGTAACAAAAGATCTAAGGGCTGATCTAGATGTGGCTGCCAGTTTTTGGCCCAGACCCTTCACTTCTGCTGTTCTTCCTTTGGTTGGCCTTGTTTGCCATTTCTCTTTTTAGGAAAAACTAGTCTCTTCTATCGAGACACCATTGCGAGTGCACTCTGGAATCCACTGAAATCAAAGAATCAAATGTAATGACACTTCTTTTTCTGGTGGGCCTCCACTGGCTTCCTGTTTTCTTCTTCCTTGTGAGAATCCAGGATTTTGAATAGATGGCTCCAGAGTGAGGAGAGCAGGCTGGCTGAGAACTAAAGTGGCTAGGCCGTCATTTGGCAGCAATAAGGTGCATCATTGTCAGGGTATATACCCGACAGCCATGATCATTTGCTTTGCGTAATAGTGGCTTTAGGCATTGTATGTACTAGCTCTATCTATAAAGCCAACAAACTTTGTAAAATCTCTTTATGTATGTACCTTTACCTAAATAAAAATTATTATTATTATTATTATTATTATTGTGTACCTAGGGTTGTCTAATTTCCTTCAAGCAGTCTATTTTTTGTGGCATTTGTGGTTCTAGTGAGTTTTGTAGTTGATCTCTGATTTCCTTCCCCCCCCCCCCCTTACATTGTAGTAAGCCAGTTTCAGGTTCTGGCTCCCAGTAGACAATGATTGGGTCTCATCTCATTGGCCTGGTGATACCACAGATAAGCTTGAGGAGGCCACTACAGACGAGTTTGTTTCATTATATTCAAAGCTTAATATTTCTAGATAAGCTTGATAAGCATATTTTGAAAGATTCCAGTTTCTTAAGGAGTTACAAATTATCAATAATACAATCAGTTCTTAGGAACTGTCATGCTTCAGAAGCATAAATATGAGGGCTTTTTGAAAAATTATTTTCAGTGTAAGTAGAGAGAAGAATTTACTTTCAGATCTCATTAAGATACCTGGAAGATCCCACTGAGCAATATTAGCAGCAATATCAGGAAACCCAGCATCTTGAGCAATTCTCCCTGCTGTGTGTCCCTGATGATTGGTAAGGGAAACGACTGCTCCGCCTCGCAGCAATAATGACACAATGGTTGCATCACCAAGTTGTGCAGCATACATAAGGGGTGTCATACCTCTTGTCCGCTCACTGCAAATAATCAAAACAAAAGGTATTGGAAAAACTTGCACAAATAATCAACAAAATATATCTTGAGGTTGTGAAAAGCCTCTTACTAAAGCAAATTATTTTCCTAAGTGCAGAAATCTATTGGTTTACTGCACATTAATCCAGTTCACTGACAATCAGGCAATGAAATATATAAGACTAATGTCACAGGGCCTAAAGTTGGATTTGAACTGCACACTAATGACAGGTACAAACTTGGAAATCACCAGAGAAGGACCAATTCAGCAAAGATGTCAAATAGTGTGCACAAAGAGTATATTCTCAGAGCCTATGCTGACAGCTTCAATGACATCACACAGGTATTTGCAATTGGATAGGGCTTTTCTCTTTCTGCAACCAATCAACTGCCTGCTTAACCCCTCAACCACCAGGAGCTAGACCACTTATGCCAAGGTCATCCCTTCTCACCCTTCTTTCTTCACGCATCTCATCTAGGAGTTAGGTGACTGTTGTAGGTTGCATTGTGGAAAAGGTGTCATTGGCCAAAGAGGACTTTGATAACCTCAAAAAGCTTTTTGTCCCTCACAATGGGAACCAAACACCCACCCATCAACCCATCATGTCTGTCTATCAGTCTGTATGTCTGAGTTTCTGTATATCTGTCTCTGAAGTTAAAAAGAAGAAAATCAGTCTTCAGCATATAGTACTATGGTAGACATAAATGACAGGACACTAGGGGGCCTGTGGCTGAGTGGACAGCGCTAGGGTCCGGGTTTGATCCCCAGCAATGGCGAAAAACAAATGGGCAGTTTCTTTCACCCTGATGCCCTTGTTACCTAGCAGTAAATAGGTTCCTGGGAGTTGGACAGCTGTTACAGGCTGCATCCTGGGTGGGTGGGTGTGTGTGTGTGTGTGTGTGTGTGGAGAAAATAAATCAGTTGATTGACAGTTGAGAGGCAGGCCGAAAGAGCAGAGCATGGGGCTGCTCAACCCCCACAAGCACAACTAGGTGAATATTATAGACTGCTTTCCATGAAAATACTTACCAAGAATTAAGATTAGCTCTGTGCTTGAGCAATGTTTCAACAACAGTGTGATGACCAGAATTAACAGCATGGAAAAGTGCGGTCCAGTCACGGTTATCACGGGTTTCAAGGATGCTTCCTGCCTGAAGAAAAAAAATCTAATTTTAATAAAAAGCATCTTTGGGTAATTTATTTGCTTCTTCCTAAAGACCACTGTATAAATTGGCAAGGATCCTGCATCGTCAGGAAGGACAACATACTGATTGGTGCCACAAGGAACAATTCAAACTGTCCCTACAGGGTCATTAAGGTCGTAGGAGTCACTACTATATGTTGATTGTGAAATATTTTCCCTGATGCCATAATGGTGAGATTATTGACACAAAATACAATAAAATTAAACACAAATATATAATAATAAAATAAAGTAACTTCACAGCCCTGCTTCCAAGCCCAAGCTGGGAAACCTGAGACAACATGTTTCCCAGGAGGACCCATACTCTTGCCTCCCTCCTGGAGACAAGATTATGGGTCCTCCCTCACAGAACCATGATCAACTGACAACATCCCATGTTCAGGCTTCAGTATACCCAGCAGACACCCCTAGGTTCCACATAATCACAAACATCCCTGTGTGTCAGCCTGAACTTGTGTGTCCTACAGAGGTAGAGGTGGAAAGAACCCTGTGTGCTTAAGCCTAGAATGACAAGGAACTTGAGTCCACTGGAACCCTGGACTAGTAACAGGCCAGAAAGAAAAATAGGAAAAAAAAAAGACTTGTAAGCAACACTTTTGCCAGGCACTGCAAGCTAGTAGAGCCTTGTCAGTTGCTTAATGGCCAGGTACCTATTTACTGCTAGGTTACAGAAGCCTCAGGTTGTAAGAAACGTGCCCAAATGTATATCCTGTGTGGGGAATCAATCCCAGGACCTTCTGGTGGTAAACCAACAGCATGAGAAAAATTAGGGTATGAATAGTAACTCCCTCAATATTGTTCAGGATACATTTTTTATTTATTTTGTTTTTGATAGGCATGAAATTAAAAGAAATAGTTGGTCTTCTGAGAAACCCATTCAGCTTAATTAAAACAAAATTCTATGTTTTACTTCATTTTTAATTTGACACAATCCGGAAATTTGGTTATAAAAAGCCAAAAAATGGGAATTCTACAGAAGCCTTTATTACTGTACAGTACACGTATTTGTGAATCTGGATTGATATATGGACAGTAATCAAATTTTTGAATGGTCCACTGTTAAAATCTTAGTAGGAAGACGGGTTGTATAAACATACTTAAATAAGCTATGCATGCATAAGCTATACCAACCAACCTTGATGAGAATCTCCACACCATAATCATTCCCGCACATAACTGCCATCATCAGAGCATTGCAGCCATTGCCATTACGAAGGTGTACTGATGCATTAGCTTCAAGGAGCACATTTATCACATCAGAATGTGCATAGTAAGCTGCATACATGAGTCCTGTCCACCCACCATGGTTTTTAAGACTACTTGCATTCTTATCTCTGTAAGTAATTATTTTCAGTCAGCTGTACTATGAAGAGTCAAGTCTTTTAAATCTAATGAAGTACTGTACAGTATTCAAATTGTATTCAACATCAAATTTTTGTAACATGTTTAAGTTCTTTTTCCTTTATTTGCTACTAATAGATCAAACATTTATCATTGGTGTGAAGTTTTAGAGGTACAGTACAGTACAAGTACAGGTAAATTCAGGTAACAACAATGCTGACCAGCCCCTCAAGGGATTCCTCATTTGAATTAAACCAAGATCTCACTACTATTGTGAAGTACTGTACTGTACTTTGACACTTTGTTTTTTTTTACACTTTGTCAACCATACTATGCAAAGACTGGTCTGAATCTGACAAGAAATTACTAATGACATTATTTAACTAAAAGGATCCAAGTTCAAATGTTTCAAGAGCACTTAGATAACGTAAGTTTCAACAAAACTCTGTAAAACTATAATATACCTCTGCACACTTAAATATACTCTGCAGTTTTGCAAATTGTTATTATTTTTGTTTTAGACTATAAAATTCTTTAATGCCAATAAAAATAGCAAGTACATATAGTGTACTAACTCTTTGAGAATATCCTTCACACGCTGACAGCAGCCAATACTAGCAGCTGTGAAGATATCTAGTAGAAGAGAATCTTTCTCATCACACCTTTCCTCTCCAAGCCAAATTGTTAATGGTTTATCATAAAAACTCTTCTCAGTCCAAGTCTCTTCTAATTCCACCATATTTACTGGCATGGGAACACCTTGCAAAGCATTGCTGAACTACTGTACTGCATATAGTAGTGTTCAGTAATATGCAAGAGTGCACCTGAAATAAAAATAAAAATATATTAAATTAATAACCAGATACATTTCCATCACACAAGAAAGGGTATTCCCAGACTGGCACATCTTAGGATATAAACAGGAGAGTGGTAATGAGTACAGGTAGCCCTTAATTTGTGTGGGTGTTATATTACTGCAAATGTGGGCAGGGAATGGCACACTTGGGCAGGACTTGGGTGTTCTGGTAACCAGACAAATGCTTTAAGGATAGCTTATGCAAATGTGTCTATTTGATATAATTTATCACCCTGGAGAGGAGTGTGTGTGTGAATGTCACTGGGTTACATCAACTACTGTAGCCTATGTATATTTTGAGTAAATAAATGTGTTTGAAAAACTGAAGAAGCCACCACTAAGGCTGGCTCCCTTCCTCTCCTCCCCCAACACTCCCTTACTTCTATCTTAATGTGGATTAATTCACTGTGTCGAGGGACAGGCAGCCAGTGTATATATACCTGTTAGGCTTATATCGAGGTCATTCCCAGGGTTGAATTACTGAATGACCCTCCCTAGGATGCAACCCCACAACAAGCTAACTCCTAGGTATCTATTTACTTTTTTTTTGTTTTTTGAGGGGGAGGGATATTCCTGCTTTGGCCCTAAGCCTCTGGGTGGCTTAGTGTTACTTGTTTCTCGTCTCTATCTCACTTTGTGTTGTATGAGTATTTATAGTTCATATGTTCACTGCAGTAAGATTCTGTCCTGTGTGTTTAACAACAACAATTGCTCTGTTAAATCTCAGTTGAACTCTTATTTATTTATTTATTTATTTATTTATACAAGAAGGTACATTGGGATTGTGAGGATACATAGCATAGTAATAAAGTAATTTGGTTGGTAACTCTGCACTGAGTAACTCCACTGTTATGTTACTGTGTTCCAAACATATATACATGTTAGGCTTATATCAAGGTCAACCCCCCCCCCCTCTCCCAAGTCAAATTACTGACCCCCACAGGATGCAACCCACAGCAAGCTGACTAACTCCTGGGTACCTAATTACTACAAAGTGAATAGGGCCATAAGGTGATAGGAATTGTGCCAAACCATTTCTATCTTGCCCGGGATACAAACTCTGAATTCTCGATTTTGAGTCGAGAACGAGGTCCCCCCCAAGGTCATACTACTTCCTCTCCCGGGATATAACCACACAACAGTTGCCTAACCTGCGGGTATCAATTTATTACTAGGTGAACAGCTGCATTAGGCGAAAGGAAACGTGCCCAAACCATTTTTGTCCGGCCCAGGGGTCGAACTCGGGATTAGATGTCCCTGTACATGTTGATTTTATTTATATCTACTAGTTAACATTAATTATATCTGAAATAAAAAATGCCAGTAGTAATTACAGTCGTGGAGCTTGCCACCTCAGCCCAGGCCTGGCGGCGCTCTGGACAACAGCTGGTTGTGTTATTGAGTGACGTCGCTCGTGAGGCAACTGCTGCCAACTGCAGCCCTATTTCCCTTATCAGAATCTGCTTCCAGAAATTATAGCCAAATATCCCTAGTTTGCTAACTGTAGGTAGTAACTAAGTGATTGTAACCTATCCACCGCTGCCCACTGGATGGGGGGCGGTGTGCAGGATAAACATATCAATTGTGACACTAGCTCTCCACATATGTCAGTTGCTTAATTTAGAAACTATACTTGTGGTCGATCTCGAACCCATTGTTGATGTGACGACTTATACTGAATTTTGTAACTAGTTCATCAAGATTGTAACTTGCTTAGCTAAATGAATTGTGGGGTTCAGTCCCTGAGCCCATTATGTGCCTCTGTAACCCTTTCCACTACCGCCCACAAATGGGTATGGGGTGCATAATGACGGAGCTAAACTAAACCCATGGAACTGCCTACCCACCGAAGCCTTAAATGCCAAAACACTGCTGAATTTAAAAAAAAACAGCTAGACAAAATCAGCACGACAAATGGGGGGGGGGACCTTCAACAAGCCGACGGCTTCCTGTCTTCGTCAGGGCCACTAGAGAGTAAATTAGCGGTCCTCAGGTAAATATATGATATGAGAGAAGGAATGCTCTGTGAATAGAGTATTAACATGGCTTAAAGCGTTGAGCTTTGCCTCTACAAGATATACGACACTTTTGATACACATGGCATCAAGATTATAAGAGGAAATCTTTGGCACCTGCCCGGGTGATATTTTTTACCTTTATTTCGTAACAAAGCTTTTTCATATTCCAAAATTACTTTCGCCCCACCTTTCTCCCTTTTAGACATAATTTTATTCAGCACTGTCTGGCCCGCTCTTTGGTCCACCAACTCAGCCCTCTGTTTTTCTTAAATCTGTCTAGACAGCCCCCACACTGTTCTGCCCATCATTTAGTCCTCCTGTCAGATTTCTCTTTTTTTGTGGGTTCCGTCTAGTCTTCGTCCGGCTTACAAGGACCTGCTTGATTCCCTTACGTGTCTTTAGGTCTTTCATATCCCTCTGCGTTCTGCTTGACCACGCGCTGCTTATCTCAAACTTAGCCTTCTTTTCGTTTTCTTTGGCAATTTTTATTTTATTCGCTGGTTGAATCTCAAGTTTTTCTTCCCCCCCTTATTATATACAGGGCTCTTATTTTGTTAGTTGCAGATCTCTTATTTTGGCTAATCTAATAAAAAGTGGTTTATGTCTAAACCACTTTTTGGACGTACTTTTCGCCAATATCCGATCCATTTCAGGCCTTACACTACAGTCCTTAATATACCGTTTTGCTTCAGAAAGCGTTTTCCTCGAGGCTGCCCTATGTTTACGTTTTCTTTGGTACGTTTTATGCTATTTTTTTATGGTGCGGGGTCAACTTTTTTTTTTTTTTTTACTGGTGCCGCCAACGGTAGCTATAGTTTTTACTTGAGGGCCACCATCTTTAATAGCCTCGCCGGGAACAGGAAGCCGGCATCTTGTCAAAATCCTCTAAATTCTTGAGGATTTTGTTCTAACTAAATTTTGAAATGGACATTTAGAAGATTATAAGACGACGTAAGAAGATTATTCGATTGATTGATTGATAAAGATTAAGCCACCCAAGAGATAGCACGGGCATGAATAGCCCGTAAGTGGTAGATTTTTTTAGTAAATGTATACTTTGTGCTGAGGTCGCATTTAATCGTCAAGCTGCTATCGCGGTGGAGGATACTGCTTGACAGTATTTATGAGGGTGTCCAGCTGCTGGACACCTTTTTTGACCAGAAGAGTGGCAGTGTTGATGGCTTCAGGACGGTTACTGCAAGATTCGGGGACTCTTAAAGCTCTTCTAAGGTCGTTGGTTGCTTTACATTCTAGAAAAAAGGATTATTCGGTTGAAGAAGATTAAGCCACCCAAGAGGTGGCATGGCCATGAATAGCCCGTAAAAAAGATTATTCGTTGTTGCTGTTGTTATAGATTCAGCTACTCGGAACAAGTTCCAAGTAGCACGGGCTATAGTGAACCCGTAACTTACCTGGCACAGGAGCGGGGCTGTGTCTGATTTTTTACTAGATTATTCACTTATCGATTGCTTGTGTAATCGGTCCACACCTCACCATCCTCTAGCAGGTAGGGAAGGAGTGTTAACTGTCATTGGGGAACAGGTATGAATTCGTAATTAGTGGACTAAGTAGAATTTACAAACCCATCTCATTAAGATAATGCGAGTGTGTAGCGAGTATATTATTGATGCAATATCCTTGCTACAGACGTCATCTTGAGGTTATCTTGAGATGATTTCGGGGCTTAGTGTCCCCGCCGCCCGGTCCTCGACCAGTCCTCCACCCCCTGGAAGCCGCCCGTGACAGCTGACTAACTCCCAGGTACCTATTTACTGCTAGGCAACAGGGGCATCAGGGTGAAAGAAACTCTGCCCATTGTCTCTCGCCGGCGCCCGGGATCGAACCCGGGACCACAGGATCACGCGCCCAGTGTTCTGTCCGCTCAGCCACCGGCTCCACCAGCCACGTATGCAATGTTTTTTGGGCTCCCAAGGCCAAAAAACTGTACTAAGAATCACAACGGCTCACAAAATTGACGGGATGTCCCGTTTTCTATTTGTGGGTCCTCAGTTAGGTTAGGTTCAGACAATTTAATACCTTAGTAACGTTGTGAACGCCCGAATGGCTATTGAGCATTACAGTATGGTGGTAAGTTCATTCGCAGGGTGAGTGACGCTGCCCAGTAAACTTCACTTTTCGGTGCAAAATATTGAAAATATCGATTCCACAGTCATATCAATAAAAGATAATCACCATTCATGTAAATGAAAGATAATTATAAACCCAAACCCCATGTCTTCTCTGTATGTCTGATAATGTGTTGAAACACGAAAACGTTCGGAATTTCACTTTCCTGCGTGGAAATTTACGTATATTTTTTTCATTTGTTCTTGCAATGTATCCGTTATCATTTTATTAATTCTGCTAGAATTTATCTAATTAAAATTATCTGTTAGATTAAGGACCTGCCCGAAACGCTGCGCGTACTAGTGGCTTTACAAGTTTGTAAATACTATGCTATGTAGTCTCACAAACCCAATGTACCTTCTTGTATATAAATAAATAAAATAAAATAAAATAAGTATAGCCTAACGCCAGCAACCGTTCTTATCGGATACTACAAATACATAATCAACGCCATAGATTAGAACATGTTATGTTATGATACAAAGCAAAGAAACACATTCATCTTTGTAAATATAATCCTATGAATCATAATCGCTGACCATAACACAAAAATGAAATCGAGAATATTTTTAGTTGCATATCCTACCTCGCGGATACCTTGCATTGATTCCGAGGATCAGTGTCCCCCGCGGCCCTGTCTTTGTCCAGGTCTCTGCTGGTCTGGTCATCCAGACTGTTGGACACGGCTGCTCACAGGTTGATGTGAATTATAGCCTCGTTGATCAGGTATTCTCTGGCAGTGTTAATCAAGTTCTCATTTGAACACCATACTGAGAGTTTTTGTTGTTTTAGATTCAGCTACTTTGAACAAAAGTTCCAAGTAGGCCGGGTTATGGTGATCCCGTAGTGAGACGGGATAGGTTCATACTGAGAGGTCGGCCAGTTTATGTTTAGAGGGAGGAGGGAATTATCAGCGGAAAGAGTTAAGCCATTACGACTATATAGCATTTGGAAGGGGTCAGGATAAGGATTTGGGATGGGACGGGGGTAAGGAATGGTGCCCAACAACTTGGATTGGTCGGAATTGAACACCGACTTGCATGAAGAAAGACTGTCACTCTACCGTTCAGTCTAAGTGGTTGGGCACCATTCCTTTCTATTGTCCCATCCCAAATCCTTGGGTATGTTTAGAGTGAAAGCAGCGTTTTCACAAAATCTGTTGGTCCTATGTTAGCAGAAAATAATCATTTAGTTTATGATAAAACAGAGATGGCAAAGATTTTATTTTTTGTTTTCCGAATTTAACTTAAAATTTAGATAATGTCTTTACCAAATTTGCTGTTCAAATTCCGGTAAATAAATTAGTGTATATAGATCAGTGTATATAAATTACTATATATTCTATATAAATTACTTTATAATAATACTTTAATAAATTATCAGTGTATATAATTTATATATATTCTATATAAATTACTACTAGGAAAAGTGATGATAATGATAAATAATAAAGATGAATAAGTTATGCACAATGAAACCACAGTCGGTGTATAGTGCCTGAGTCCAGTGATGCATATTAAAAATTAATATAATATTAATATTATATTATAATGTATTATATTATAATATTATATTATAATTAATATTTTATTATAATATTATTAATTAATATAATGAGATTATATCAATAATTAATATTAATATAATTAAAATTCAAATATAATTAGCATACTAATATAATTAAAAACTAAATATTAGATAATGGCATATTAAAAATGTGTAGGGTGTCTACCAACCTATATAAGTGCCTCTGAATGTAACTTTATTATTTTTATTAACATGCTTAGGTATACACGGCAATGTAATGCTACCCTATTCTATATGAGAGATTACAGTGTAGATAAAAAAAAACTAGCTATAAGCTCATATAATATCCCCATCTCACAGGATGGTTACTTATACATGGATTCAAGAGAGAACATGAAATGTAAATCTATTAGCCTCCACTAGCAAACTCTGGGAACAGCACAAGAATATCTTCCAATATTCCTGAGTGTATGAAGTAATTACAGAGCTCAAAGTACCTCATACCATTTGGTCTGAAATCACTGATAATAGAGGCAACCACCAATCTGTAATTTAACACGGGCCTTACCTTAACGTGGCCATCTCCACCATTTGCATTATTACACATCTCCACCACTGTATTTTGACAAAGTGGTCACGTTAAAAAAAAAGTTTCCCCTAGTAAAGAGTATGGATGTACAGTGTTAGGCACATTAAACTATAGCTCTCAATTGAATGTTTATAACCTAGTAGGTGAATAGGCTTCTGTTTTCCGTCCTACATTGTGGCTTATTGGGCTGGAAACCGTGCTCATTTACGCTGAGATGATTTCGGGACTTATCGTCCCCGCGGACCGGTCCTCGACCAGGTCTCCTTTTTGTTACACATACCCAGGAAGCAGATGTCTAACTCCCAGGTACCCATTTACTGCTAGGTAGCAGGGGCATCAGGGTGAAAGAAACATTTTGCTCATTTGTCTCCGCCTCCATCGGGGATCGAACCCAGAACCTGAAGACTACAAATCCGAAGTGCTATCCACCCAGCTGTCAGGCGCCTCCACTACGAGGTAACTATATAGTAGGACTATAATTGCTCCCTGTTGATAGGCAAGTAATTAATAATTATAGGACTTAACTCAAAGGTCTGATGCTAGGGCATTACTTCACTCGGCCTAAAACAACACAAAGGGATCAGTTATCACACGCGCTTCTATTACTGCAGAGCAATCATTCTATCATCTCCCACGGAATCACTGTAAGATGAGCATAGCTGATGAACTTGTAGCTAGTTCTTTATACTCTAATCCATCCTATTCAATACGGTAAGTGCACACTACTGTGTACCTAAGCTCAATAATAATAATAATAATGGAGCGCAGAATGTGGAAATATTGATTAAACTAAGTCACTCTTACCTGCCCATGTCAAATCCTTCCTAGTATAATTAGTTAAGAGTTACTGTCACTTGCTTATAAAAATATATGTGTGGTGTCTGCGATCCTAAAAGTGACTTTGAATGTAACCCTTCCACCAATTTAACACGGGCCTGGCATTATTACACATCACTACCATTATATTTTGACTAAATTTCGCCATAATTGGGCTACCTTCGCCCCCTCCTCAACATGGGAAATCAAAGTGCATGTCTTAGTATATTGTTGTTAGTTTCTCTGAACACGGCATGTTTTATCCCGTGAAATCTACTTTCAGTTCAATCTAAAGCTAATACGTTGAAAATTATTTCTCTCACAGACTTGTTAATTGTAGCCTGCCCTTCCGGACAAATGCAATTTCGTACTATTTTTGTGATACTATTGAATATTTTAAGAAAGTAGAATTCATATGATGTTGGATATCCCCAATTGTAGCTTTTCTTGTAATCTGATTTACCGCCGCAAGCTGCTTACTGCACCTTGCGGCTCAGCTTGCCCGATTACTAAGTAAACTAACTGACTGTTCTCACAAATTTAGGAAGTAGCCAGTTAAAAAAAAACTGCCTTCAATAAGCAGTGCCTGCAGGTTGCAGCTGGGCCAGAGACACTGCTGCTGCCAGTGCCATTATTCTAGCTGGTCGTCAGCTGATCATCACTGCCCCGCCCACCTCCCTTTCTTCACACCCAAACGTGTTTACCACTCCAACTTCTCTAAATACATTGCAACTACGGCAAACTATCAGGGCATACCCGCATAAAAGACATTCTTTAAAAAATCGTTTTATATTTGAGCATTTCCAACTTGGGGTTTGAGGCATGTGACCGCTGGAGGAAGTCATTGTATTCGCCCCGTTGGAGAGAGACACTGGAGGCGACGACAGCGGATCACTCCTTTGTTTACATGTCTGTAGGAGACGTTTTCTATGAGTCAAAAGTGATCAATATTCGGCGTTTATTATGCCATTGTGCAGGGCGATATTGATTAAAATGTCTTTATCACTGCAAAAATGTAACATAACCCGCGTGTAAGTATCACAATATGTATTACAGATGAATCATAATGTTTGGAGAAATGCAAATTATCTGATATCTGTAATCAAGGTTATGTTCCAACAATACCTCCCTGGCCATAAACAATACAATAGTACAAAATAACACAAGCAGCAACTATAGTCGCTCAGATTTAATATAATTACGCTAGGTTACACGCGTACGCTTCCATTTCAGCCGTGATCGGTATCTAAATCTCATTTGAGAAATCATATGGTGCGCGTTCTGGCTCCTTTAGGGTTGTCACGTGACCAAATGCAGGGCGGTGATTGGTGGAGCGAGCTTCCGCCTGGAACAATAATATCTGGGAGACAAAATGGCTGGCTCAGTGGCTGGCAGTGTGCGGTGAGGGGAGACATGACCTTTGTCTCCAATTTGTGAAATATTGACACTATATTTAACATAAAATGTCGAACCCTACTTTTAGAACACGCATATCACAATTAAGAAAACGGAAAATTACTAAAAAGAAAATAGTGAGGAGAGGAAACCCATTAAATCAACGAAATAATGGTGAGCTGGTCTTGTGATGACCATTTGTTTTCGTTGTTATTGAATTCAGGTTGAGCAACAGCGCGATTTTATTTTGCGCGAAGCGCCCCAGGGAGTCCATTTGGGTGTTATTTATTAGGGCCAGGTGAAGGATGAGACCTTTGTTTACCTATTTAGCCATCTTTTAGTGGTGATATTGCACCAGACATTGATTTTTCGCTCGGGCAACATGAACAAGTTAGTTTATCCTGGTGCCAATATGCGAGTTTGGAGGATTATTTGTCACGTTTTAGGAGTGAGGAGTCGTGTTGGCTGGGCCTGGGGAGCCGTGGCAGGTTGTAGGCCCTCTGATGGGCGCTCATGGAGGCCAGCACTGGGGAAACTTCACACTGTAAGCTTTTCCCTAGGTCTATTAATGCTTGATTATGATTGACTCCATCGATTCTTGGTACATGTACTCTAGAAGCATCTGCCCGAGTGTGTGTGTGTTTTGGGAAACAACAAAAATCACGGTGATTCTTCCCTGTCACCTCACTTGTGGGGTTAGTTTAGTAAAAAATTAGTTGATATCCTGGCAGAAAGCAGCAATACAGTAATTAACCTCCACCTATTACATTTCTGAATGTGTGTGTGTGGGAAAATGGTGTGTTTTGGGAGGTTTTGAATAGAGTTCAATCTGATGTAGGCGAAGAAAAACATACAGGTTCTGTGAGTAGAGCCAGAGTTCTTTAACTTGCTGAAACATAATAAGCCCTGCTTACTCTAGCTGGATGCTGTATTTGTTGAATGAATGATACATTTTTGTTTCCTGTTGGTGTGTAATTTTAATGCAAATTCAAGAAATCAAAGGAAGACATTATTGGCTTGACAGGAGCCCTTAATGATGTGTCTTGAGCAGTCATTAGTTTCACAGCTGGCTATGACAGCAACACTTGTACACTCATCCACTGTGTATGCATTTCTACAGGGTATGCATTCCCTTGCTTGCTTTTCATTCTTATAACAAATTGTTGCACAAAGATGTGCGAGTTTAGAGATAGCTCCACAACAAATGTTCAAGAAATATGTACTGTAAATATTTAACTCAGAGGGATTTACTGCCAGAAATTTTAGCCAAATATTTCCAGTTTGCTACATGTAGGTAGTAAATGTGGGTGATTTGTAACCTTTCCACTGCTGACCAATTGATAGGCAAATCAATTATGAAACTAGCTCACCAGTCATGTAAGCTAATTGTTCAAGAGATTGTACCTGTAGTCATTCTCGAACCCATTGTTGATATAATGTTGATACACATTAAACACACAAGTAGCTCAGTGATTTTTGGGGTTCAGTCTCTGAGCCCATTATGTGCTTCTGTAACCTTTTCCACCCTCCTCCACCTCCTTCCACAGGTTGGTTATGGGGTGCATAATAAATGAAATAAACTATAAAAAACCACCAGTGCAGCTACCAACTGACTGGCAATTGCAACCTAAATATATTTGTGATTGCATTGTGAGAACACTAGCATTATTTTTGGATATTACTGTATATAGTAGCATGGTGTCGATATTCTTTGGTGGTGGACATTTCTTTTTTGGGCGTTTGCACCTGTGGCTAAAGACTGGTACTGACCCTTCTCATGTTTGTTGGTTGGTTCTTCAAGAACCAGAGAGTTCTAAGATCTTGTATTACTGCACAAGGTAGCATGGTGTTAGTATGTTTTGGTGGTATTTTTAGTTGATTTGGATATACAGTACCTGCTTGATATCCGCTTGATGGGGCCTATACTGATACTGTGTTTTGTTTAGGTTGCCTAGTACTGGCAACTACAGTGGTACCTCAGTTTTCAAATTTAATTTGTTCCCAGAGATGATTCGAAAACCGAAGGGAATTTTCCCATAAGAAATAATGTAAATTTAGTTAATCCATTCCACACACCCCAAAACTGTTAACTAAAAAATAAATTTTATGCAGAATAATACTTATAGGTACATTACCTTTATCGAGAACTCTTGTTGGCATATGAAAGACAGTGAAGAAGGGGAGAGGAAAGGTGTTAGTGTTTGGAAGGGGGAGTTATAACAGCAGTGATGTTATAACATCATTTTTCCATTATAACAGCAGTGATGACATTTCTGGGGTGCACTCTTATGTTTTGCAGGCATACCACTTGGATCTGGTTGTGGCTCACTGCATGCTTGTCTTATTAAAAATTTGTCTATAGACATTTGTGTTTTTTACGTTTAAACACTTACCTATAGTGAGACATCACATTCTCACTATGAATGATCTCTTGTTTTTCCTCTTATCCCCCACAACTATTTTCTCAGGTTAAACTTTACCACTGGCTTTCTTGGAACCCATGGCTTGATATATAATAACTTTTGTGTTCAGAAACCAAAAAAAGCACCAAAACAATGAAATTCTTCACAAAGAGTTCAAGCGTGGTAGTCACTAGGCGGGAGACACTGATAAATTGCAGCGCGCCATGTGCTCAGTCGGCCCATACGTGTATCAACAAACTCAAGCACTGCGGCAAACCTCGAGTACCGATTCAAATTTTTTTAAGAAATTGAGCTCGAGAACCGAAAAATTTGAGAACTGGCATTCGAAAACCGTGGTTCTACTGTATTGGGTTTTTGTTGCATATATTGGTGTTCGACCGCAATATTCTTTTTCTTGTGGACCTTCATAAATATTTACCTTTATCATTCTACAGTTAAAGACTAGATCTGTTTGAAGATATAAATTTAGGGCATCCCCATCTTTCATGACATGGAATGTAATGAGCATCTATATATCTTTATTCGTGAACTGAGAGGGCTGGCATGAGGGAGGGAGGGAGGAACCAAGTGGGCTGGCAGGAGAGATGGAGAGAGGAACCAAATGGGCTGGCAGGAGGGCGGGAGGAACCGAGTGGGCTGGCAGGAGGGCGGGAGGAACCGAGAGGGCTGGCAGGAGGGCGGGAGGAACCGAGTGGGCTGGCAGGAGGGCGGGAGGAACCGAGTGGGCTGGCAGGAGGGCGGGAGGAACCGAGTGGGCTGGCAGGAGGGCGGGAGGAACCGAGTGGGCTGGCAGGAGGGCGGGAGGAACCGAGTGGGCTGGCAGGAGGGCGGGAGGAACCGAGTGGGCTGGCAGGAGGGCGGGAGGAACCGAGTGGGCTGGCAGGAGGGCGGGAGGAACCGAGTGGGCTGGCAGGAGGGCGGGAGGAACCGAGTGGGCTGGCAGGAGGGCGGGAGGAACCGAGTGGGCTGGCAGGAGGGCGGGAGGAACCGAGTGGGCTGGCAGGAGGGCGGGAGGAACCGAGTGGGCTGGCAGGAGGGCGGGAGGAACCGAGTGGGCTGGCAGGAGGGCGGGAGGAACCGAGTGGGCTGGCAGGAGGGCGGGAGGAACCGAGTGGGCTGGCAGGAGGGCGGGAGGAACCGAGTGGGCTGGCAGGAGGGCGGGAGGAACCGAGTGGGCTGGCAGGAGGGCGGGAGGAACCGAGTGGGCTGGCAGGAGGGCGGGAGGAACCGAGTGGGCTGGCAGGAGGGCGGGAGGAACCGAGTGGGCTGGCAGGAGGGCGGGAGGAACCGAGTGGGCTGGCAGGAGGGCGGGAGGAACCGAGTGGGCTGGCAGGAGGGCGAGAGGAACCGAGTGGGCTGGCTGGGAAAACAACTATTGTATTTTTTTACTGTATGAAAAATTCATTTGTTGACATAACCCTTATTTAGCACTGGTTGGCCATTATAACAGTGACAGCGAAATGTAATTTTAGTACATCATACAGTCTGTTACACTTCAGTCACTACAAACTGGTCTTGAATTCATTATTGCCCATGGTTAAACCCCTGCACTGCGCACCTGTTTTTGGCAAAACCTTTATAGTGCAATTGTTAAGGACATATTTTTGTTGTTTTTATAAGTTCAGGTAAAGTTAATGTCAAAATGTTTCCAAACTCAACTATTTTCATTTAAAAAAAGTGATGAAAACATTAAAAAACATTAAAATATAGACTAATTAAAAAAAAATAACTCGGAACGACTTTTGTTGGCTGTCGCAGTTAAGGGGTTAATGCCATTCTCTCTTCTACAGACTGTGATTGTTCATCACCAGCTGTCAGCTCCCATGTTGTGTAAATCATTGTGAACATCCAAATCCTTATTCATATAATATTTTCAATGTTTTTAATTTTTCCACTACTGCTCTACACTTTTATTTACAAACTATTTTATCTACCTTCATTATGCCAGACAGTAGTAGTAGTAGTAGTAGTAGTACCAATGCTATGCTTTTCTGCTAGCCACTTCGTTCCCTAGCCATGATCACAGTTTACAAATAACTCTTTTTATCCATGGTAAAACAGGTCCTCTTACTCTTGTCTGATGTACCTGTACTTGTACTACACTTGCTGTTTGACATGGCTTCAATGTGCAAATAATGACATACAATGTGCAAATATATGTGGAAATTTCTCACTACACAATGAAGACATCAGTTTTTCTAGAGGCCACTAGATATGACTACTGTCACTGTGGACAGCTAGGTTTGCTGTTATAATTCCCTGTTAGTAGTTAGATCTTTTAATTTAGGGAGTCAGGAAAATAATCCCACAATGTCAAAACAAAAGTCTGAAAATTCTTGCATGATGATAGGTCAGACTGCACTCACACTCATAAGTTAGAAGTGCAGAACACTGGACTGGTATGTATGCTCACATAATAGATTTGGGTGCCTCGAAAAAATCATGTAAGCCATAATTTTTTCAATTTATAGTACTGTACTTTGTATGTAAAATAACACATTTCTAAATTAATATAAGTGCATGATTTTTAACACTAAGTAACAAAAAAAAAATACTTGGCCGCAGGGACAAAAAAGGGAATGCATTTACCTCGCTGGACTAAGTGCTGTAGGTCTTACTGTTTCAAAATACAGTAGTTCATTTTATATGTGTAATGTGCAGGGCAAGAAATTGATTCATAATGGTGAACTATTTGATTAAATTTTCACTGCACTTTTTGTGTGTCCATTTTCAATCCAGATACATCATTAACACTGTTAGATCAGGTTCTCTGGATAAAGCAAGAATTCACATAACTGGGACCTGGATAAATACGTTTCCACTATACTGTACTGTATTCAATGCATAGTAAAATTATGGAGGGATGAACCATATTTTATTGTGTATAGCAGAAGCTTCTAAAACTGTATTATTGGTCATTGCATATTTTTATATTGTAAAATTATGAACAAGCATGGCAGGAATGATAAACTTTTGTATATGGGATTACATTTAACATGCACAGAAATGAAAATACTTATATGCACATTTATTCTTAGATTATTCTTTCCAATAATAAAATTATGCATTATCTTTTTTATCTTCTTTTAGACGATGATTGTGAAGTCCCTATAGTTCCTGGATCAGCACTGGCCCTTTTGGGGCTGGTAGCTGGAGGAGCGGCTGCAGCTGGTGAAGCAGGCCCCTCCTCTGCCCTCGTTGGCACCTCCACACATCACCATCACCCGCCATATCACCTACGTCGCAAGTCCCCAACACATCCGGTCAGTCCACCATCCTCCATAGGGGCAGCGGCAGCAACAGCGTCAGTAACAGCCTCACCCACAACGGCATCACCAGCAGGAGTTTCAGCAGCAACGGCTGGGCTTCCATCTGCTGCCACAAATTCTGCACCTTTACTCTCACCCACTGCTGCTATTGCTGCTGCAACCACATACTGCCCTTCCATGTTACCTGCCCGCAAGCGCCCTCGGAGAACGTATTTTACTGGGGATTCTTCCACAGGTAAACAATTTGTGCTAAACTGAACAGTTTATTAGTTTTTAATACAGTAATCTGAAATATAAGATATATTTTGTTAATCTTTGTTTTGATATAAACAAAGTAAGCATGTAAAAAAAAATGTAACATTCAATTTTCATGAATTTTACTGTGCATTTTTTAATTATATTTCTGTGAATTATTTGTGGGATTTAGATGAATAAAATATGCATTTAAATAAATGCAAATTCAGTGGTATCTCCCTCAAGCATACTAATTGGGGCTGGCCATGTTCTGCTTTCCAAGGATTCCTGTCTACAGAGTTTTGCATTTTCCAATATTGTGCAAAAATTTGGAGGTCATGGAGCTTGTGTAGTGAGCTCCAGGACCAACAAACCTCTAGAGGCAATTGCTGGTGAAGTGGTACTGTGTGCGCGCGCATTATTAGTCGTCATGAAGCCTTGTCACTACCGTCTAGAGATTGGATAAAGTTAGCAGACTCCGCACTCTGTTATTAATGTTCTTGTTTAACTAAAAAATAGTTTGTGCAAAGTTTATTATATAAATCAAAAGATTTGTTAGATTAAATAATGCTGGAGTGGATATTTTATGTACTGCTCATGAAGATGTTAAATAAATAGCAGCATTCAGTTTCATTGCTCAATCAAATGTCTGAACACGCTTGTGCCAGTCTACAGAAAGCTAGACATTGCCCATTTATAAGAAAATTTTTACCATTGCATAAATGGTATAGTCTATATTTTACTTCTCTCTTTTTTCCATACTATTGAACACCACTCATAGAATTACTCATAGAATTACCTATAGGAACCCAGTGCTTGGTTCCTAGAGATTTGGCCATAGGTGTGGAGATCAGGTATCATATGTTAGGGGTCATTAATCGAGAACCATGAAGCATTAAGATCTGATATCTTGGGACATAGTAACCTAGCTAATAGGATGTAATATCTGCACAGGTGCTTGTGGTGACCTTTGTTCATGGATGAAAGATGATGGGGTGGTAGGAACAAAATATAAGTAATACAGAAGGAAAGTACATAGGTGCTCGTACATTAATGTTGAATGAATGAATAGTGGTAAAACAGTGAAGAGTATACTGTATTCTAACGAGTACAGTATATTGGTAGACAGGAAGAGAGCAGCCGAGATGAAATGGATTGTATGGAAGTGGAGAAATAGTGCTGACATTGCACTTTGCATTTGTTCCGAGAATCAGTGACTCCACAGCCCCACTCTCTGACCAGGGTTTCTGGGCTCCTGGTTTGTGGTCTGGTGTTAATATATTTGTAATGTATGAGGCAATTAATTTAGAGCACTGTACATCTGGTCTTTGGAAGTGGTGAAGTCCTGCTGTGAATGACTGCGAGTGTGGTGGTGCTTGTTTGTCCCTGATAATAGTGTGAATAATATATTGAATATACAAATGATTTATCTTTTTTAATGTCACTATTCTTTGTTCTGCTCTAGGATGATGTCTCCCCTTCCCCCATGGTATAGGGTAATGGCAATGAATGAATGAATTACTTCATTTGTTATTTAGAGGACTTCATTTTGTTTTGTATTTTTCTCTGTATCCAGAGACTAGTCCACAATTCGTAAACATCTTCATAAGCCTTATATGCTACTACAAAATTAGTTCAGCAAGATGACTCCTTTGAGCACTATTTTCTCGAGCCTATATTTACCAGCAATACAGCTTTTAGTGTAGTGTTAAAAATCTTACCTTCATTTGTTTAGAAGCTTGTGCATAACAATTGAATTCTATCTTTTCAGGGCTTGGGTGCAACCCATTTACCGCAGCACATTACCTCCTGTATGAACTTCCTGACGAGGTGCTACTCACTATTTTTTCTTACCTGTATGAAAGAGATCTCTGTCATGTAGCACAAGTCTGTAAACGCTTCTACACAATAGCCAATGACAATGAACTTTGGTAAGTAATTATGAACGGGTTTTAACCACCCTTCTATTGAAGTTGTTGCACTTTTGTGTCATGTTCAACACTGAAATTTTCTGCACGTACTTTATTTGTTTTTCTGTAATTTATATTGCACACATGTAGATAAATTTGTTTGTTTAATTTTGCAGGAAAAATCTTTTCCAAGGTCTGTATGAATATGACCTGCCATTATTCAACCCTGCACCCTGCAAATTTGACTTTGTGCAACCTGAGGACTGTGATTATGACAACCCTTGGAAAGAAAGTTTCAAGCAGTTATATCATGGAGTACATGTTAGAGAAGGACATCAAAAATATGCAGCAAAGGTCAGCCTCTTATAATTGTCCAAGCTCATTATAGACACTTTTTGTGTATAGCCCTTTATATAGTCTACTGGTAATTTTTATAATGAAATGATCATTGTAGTTACTGATAGCCCAAATTGTTCAATTAATGAAATATTTGAAATATTATTATTTTTAATTTGAACATAATACTTATGTTTATGTTGACAATGTTTTCCAATGTGGTACAGTATGTACTGTATTTAACATCAATTTTCTTCAAATTTTCAGGAAACTGGTCGATCTGTTGCATACTTTGAAACCATCCAGGCTGCCTTTGAATACTGTGATGATGCAGAGAGACCTCTTGTGTTAATTCATTCTGGTGTTTACCGGGGACAACTTATTGTTATAGAGACCAATATTGCTCTTATTGGAGCTGCACCTGGTAAGTTTTGCATTAGACGAGTTTCTATGTTTTTCATTTGTATTAACCCTATAAAACTGGGCACGCGATGCTCTCAGTACATGCTACATTGTTGATAGGGTTCTTGAAATATATTTCTGTGCATTAATGTTGTAAGTTCAAATTGATGGCAAGTGGTTTTAGTTGCGGAAAAATTTGGGCATGTATATCCTGAATCGCAGTGCATCCCTGGACAGCAGCAGCTCACCACTAGGGGACCTATACAGCCATACAATTGGAGTAAGGGAAAGGGTTGGGGGGATACACATTATCACCTCCTGTACTAAAGTAGATGTTTGTTTTTAATTTTTCCTTGTTAAAATGCAAGGACAAATTTTATGAGGGACAAATTTTATTTTCATGTGTTTAACTAGGATTCATGATAGCAATACAGCTTGAATATTAAACTCATTTCCTAATTGTTTTATCAACGCTGCCAGAGACGGGAAAATTTCTTGGGCTTTGTGTGGTAAATTATAAGTGTTGTCATTGATATATGAAACTTGATGGAACATTTAGCTATTTAGGCTGAACTCCATTCTGAAATAAGTGAGCATACCCCTCTTACAAAAGCAGTCTGTCCACTCTTACTCCTTGTGTACATTCAGTATGTATATAACATTCAAAATTGTATATTCTGTATGAAGTATTTTGATATATGTAAAGTAAAAAAAAGTAGCCCTCTAATGTACCATTAAGAAGTTAGGTCCTTTATACAAAATCTCAGTTGCTACTTGTAGACCTTAAAGTATTTACTTTAAACTTTGATTATATTGCAGCATAACCAATATTAAACTGCTGTCACATTTATGGTACTGGTATTGTAGAAGAATCTCTAAACACTAGATGAAAATCTTCTCTAAGTACAGTACCTGTTATTGAATTGTGTCTTTTAGATTTTAGAAATAACTGTATTATACAAATGTTATTTAATAGTTGTACCTCTTGTGCCATTGGTGAAAGATTCCTCAGTTAACTTGATATAAACAACCCCCTAGTTATTATTTTTCTCTGAAGAGGTCTAATTAATGCATCTTTTAATTTATTTTTAATGTCTTATTGTTTTTGGTAATGTGCCAAAGTAAATATAGGATTCTTTTGTTAGGGAAAGCAGAAGAGTTGAGAGCAGTTATGGTGATTGTGTGGGGACCAGTATTCCAAGAGTTAAGAGGGAGGGTATGACGTGGCCCTTTTTATCGCAGTAACTCGTGCCAAACTAGTCCTCTCATTTTATTGAGTTTATCAGGTGGAGGCAAAGGTGCCACCACAAAAATGAAATAAAAATTAAAGCGGGGACATGCAATAGTTGGACTTTAGCATCTACCAATCTTATTCTCTTGGCCAAGTTGGAATGGGAATGTTGTGTGCTACACACATACACACAAATAGGCGAGTAAACACGCACCAATGTACTTACGTACGTGTGAGTGTGTGTGTGTCCACTTTTATCCACTCTGTCTTTGAGTTGAGACAAAGACAATTGTAATGCCCTTCAAATGGATCTAGATAAAACAAGTGCTTGAAGTGACATGAGGTAAATAGAATTCAATTTGAATAAATGTCATGTTATGGATGTGGAATCTGAGAAAATAAACCACACACAACTTCTATGTTATGTGGAAAGGAATTAAAGAACTCTAATAAATAACGAGATCTAGGGGTGGTTTTTGATGGTAATCCGTCACCAGAGGAACACACAATGAACTTTGTGTGAGGGACGTGTGTGTCGTTTTCCAATTTCAGACTCGCTCTTAATTACATGGATGGTGAAATACTAAAGAAACTGTTCATGACTAGTGAGACCAAAATTGGAATATGCAGCAGTTGTATGGTGCCCATATATTGCGAGTCACATCAATAAACTGGAAAAAGGCAAAAACATACTACAAACTGACTTCCGGATATGAAAATCAAGAGTTACGAGGAGAGGCTTGAGGCTTTAAATATGCCAACTTATCTCATCCCTTGCAATGATTCTAGAAGATAGAAGAAAAAGAGGTAATATGATCACTTCTTATAAAATAATAGCAGGAATTTACCAAATATGTAAAGAGTAATTCCTGAAGCCAGCAACTTAAAGAACATGAGGACACAGATTCAAGCTAATGAAACAAAGTTGCCAAAAAAATATTAGAAAGTTTTCTTTTGCAAACAGAATGGAACAAGTTAAGCAAGAAAGTTTTGGAGGCTAAAACCGTCAATACTTTCAAAGCGTTATATGACAGTATTGGGAAGTTGGCACACCACAAGCATAGCTCTCATCCTGTAACTAAGGTAATTACACACACATACGCATGCACGCACACACGCACGTGTGTTCATACATACATCATAACTAAATACTAATTATAGGAGCATTTACATGATGGCATCATTGTTTGGTACAGCCATTAGTTATTGTGCATTTTGGTGGATGAGATTGATAAATGTGTACATTTCCAAGTTTCTCTTGAAAAATTCAAAATCCATGCACACATTAAGAACCATACAGGGGTGGTTCATGCTAAGGTGTGTGTTCCAGGATATTTTTTTTTTTTTTTTTGTTATACATGTTGACAGTATCACTATACATGTTGGTTTTTGGTGAAGTCACTTTTTGTGATGAATATTCTGGATAAAACTTGAAACATTGTTATTTTTACTCTTGATTGCTTTCAATCTGAAATGTACAGTTTTTGCCATCAGTTGAAGTGGGGAAAAAGTAAAAAATTAAAAAAATAGTTTTCACCTAATATGATGTAGGAATGCATGGGTGTGGCAGTATTCTTTTGCGGTCATCAGCATAAATTAATACCTGTATTATTACTTTTGTATACCACCTGTTATTGAAATTATCACATACAATACTAAGCTATGCACATCTGTGTTCAGTAGCATTATGTAATTCCTGCTTTTATTATTTTTTCAGGTAATGTGGCAGAAAATGTAATTTTAGAACGAGAATGTGAATCGACTGTAATGTTCATGGAGGGGGCACAACAGGCATATTTAGGTTATGTCACAATAAAATTTTCTCCTCCTAGTTGTACGGAAACTATGCAGCACCATAAACACTATGCATTGGAAATTCAAGAGAACTGTGCACCCACCATAGAACACTGCATTATTCGCAGCATATCTCATTGTAAGTAAATCACCACGTCTGTTTTATATAACGTATCAATGATTTTATCTCTGGAAAATAGCTTTTTATTTTTGGTTAAAGACAAAAAATACAACCAGCACCAGGTTATTAACCTCTCTTAGAACTCTGCCTTTCCTACCCCATCTTAAAATAATACTTATACCAATTGTTTGGTCAACTGTACAAAAATAAACTGTTGCAGCCAACAGAGTTCACATTTTGTGCTGTTAATTTTGTAGAGCATGAAATAAATAGCCAAAAACCAAATATAAACCTTTTTAGGCCTAAAATAGCACACACGTGCTATATTAGGCATTGGGATGCTTGAATAGTCTGGTTCTATTGTTACTTTTTTTTTTTTTTTTTTTTTAGTATGCCATTTGAGCTAATTCAGTAATACAAAACAATAACTTTTTGAGTGTGATTTTATATGTTTGACCAGATAGTTATGAGTACATGTATTATTATTGAATGTCAATGAGGATCCTAATGAAATTGCAAGCTAGGAGCTGTTATCCTACAGCTCGTCTGAAGCTTGACCCTAAAAACTCATTTATTTGATAAACGTATTGTTTGTATCCAACAGCAGTAAACTAAATTTAATATTAAGTTACTATCGTGTATGGAACAAGATGACCCAGGAGTCGCCCTCTTTGTACCAGAGCCTTCATATGGTTAACTTGGCTCAACATGTATCTGTGTGTTGAGCAAACTAGTTCCAGATGTGAATCTCTCTCTTTTTCTCACATTTTCTTTTTTTTCTCTTTTTCTCTCGTTTCTCTTTTCTATCTTTCTCTCCCTCTCTTCCTCTGTTCTTCTCTCTCTTGATGATTATATGCAGGGGTAACATAAGCTCTGGAAAATTCTCTGTGCACCCTCCAGAGTGCTCCATCAGGTGGCTTCTGGATTCTCTCTCTCTTGAGGCTTCCTTAGGTCTTGAAGAGGGCTTCCTCTCCTGTGTTCATGTTAGTATTGGACCATGGAGGGCTTCACAATTTATCAGCAACTGTTTGAAACACAGGTGCTACTTAGCAAGTGTGTTTCCATATTCTGTATACGCATTTGCATTTGTATTTATTAGCCAATACCGGTCTTTGAGGAAGAACTGTTTTCTTAAATTTTTTAAACTTCACCCAAGTATTATTTTGTGTTCTGTCTTGCTTGCTAGCTTGCAAATTTAGTATAAGAGAACACTACCTACTGTATAGCCATGCAATATTTTTGTTACTAAGAACTCCACCACCAGTAGTGTGGCTAGCCTATGGATACCTCAGTAATGTGGCAGAGTATTATATTGGCTTAATCTTGAGGGGATTCTAAGACCTATCAGGGTATAAGGTAACTGCATTATATGCAGGAATATATATATATTTTATTTTAAAGATTATTACATGCCTTCTTTATTGAATGTGTTCCTAATTGTGCTACAACATTCTTATTGGTTTACTTTTGTATAAACGATAAATATACTGTATTCATTTGTTAAAGATATTTATAAAATTAAAATTTAGGTTTTATTGTACATAAATTCTCTCTTATTAGTATATTATATTTAACCACAATTTAATTAACTACTTTTCAATTTACCAAATGTAGACATGTTTAGTTTATTTTGTATTAACACTTTTTCTTGCATTGTTCCCCTTCTCCAGACACTTGCTGAATATTTAACACTGTTCATCTAACTGGTTACATCTACATAATGTTAAAGTTTGCATACATTGTCTCTACCTCATCGTGAAAAGGGACAGTATGTACAGTGGTAATAAGTTTTTGGCTTTTCCAATAAATTTTTAAAATTTGCAACTTGAACAACAAGGGCTCATTGAGGTCAAACATGTCAAAAAAATATATAAAGTTCTCTTTTTGCAAACGGGTAGATGGTTGGAACAATTTAAGTGGGAAGCCGGTGAATGCCAAAACCATCGGTAATTTCAAAGTGTTATATGACAAGAGTGCTGGGAAGATGGAACACCACGAACATAGCACTTGGGTAATTACATGCACACCCATTCTCACACACCCACCTACTCTCACCTGTACAAAGTCTCATGCATGCTCACTGTTTTAAACGATGGTTTTCCTGCTGTTTACAACCTTATCTTGTCTGGCAATGTAACCCTATTTTTCCAATATAATAATCAGTTTTAACATAGTTTTACCAAGAATGTAGCTACAATGTTATATAAGGGCCTGCTGTATTTTTTTAGTAGAATTGTATTTTAATTGAAACATATTACTTGCATTTTCAGTGGGAGCAGCAGTGAGTGTGAGTGGTCCGGGCGCTGAACCAGTTATTCGTCATTGCGAAATAAGTGATTGCGAGAATGTTGGTCTGATCATCACTGACCGGGCACAAGGTCATTATGAAGACAATGAGATCAGCCGCAATGCCCTGGCTGGAATATGGGTCAAGAACTATGCAAACCCTATAATGCGGCGCAACCACATCCACCATGGGAAAGATGTGGGAATATTCTGTTTTGATGGAGGACTGGTGAGTTATTTGTCTATGGTTTTAGTTTGTTTATAATAAATACGTATAGACTTGATAAAAAAAAAATCACTTCGGTAAAATTATATATTCCATATTCATATTTTTGTATTACCATTGTGTGATTGGTACACACTGTAGTCTTGGAAAGCCTTAACATAAGCAGATTATGCAAAATATACTTAACACCTTGCCGGGGCAGGTGTGCCACCTGCATTGCACTGCAAGGTAGGCTGGGTGGTGAGCAGTACCCGTGAGCACACAACCACATTCCATTGTTTAAACGCTTTCCAGTTTTCTCACCTCAATTTTTGTTGATTTTTGTATCAAATTGGCACATATTTTAAAACAATTCGGAAATTTAATGGTATTTTGGGGTATTGTGGATGCACAGTACATCCTCTTCCCCCCCCCCCCCCAAACTATGTGAATTGATTTTAGGACACAAATAGTGTTATCCCCAGTGAAAGTGTTAAGATTAGCCTATATTAATAAAAAACTGGGGATACAATCCAGATGTTTCCCCAAGTCAACTCATTTCCTCTTGTAAAAACACCTATCTGAGCATAATTTCCTTACTTATACCAGGAGATACTTATCTTAGTCCAACTTGTAAACGATACCTTAACCTCTTCAATGTAAGTTTGAGCTAGGACCAACTTGGTAGCTTCCCTCTACTTACATCTGTGGTCTTCATAAGAGACAGGCCTGGAGCCGGGCTCTTTAAGTATCCCTATGCCCCAGGAGACAAGTACGTTTTCTAACTGCTTTGTTCTGCTTCAAGTAGGTGAGGCAGTGGGTGGAGGGCATTTTCTGAACCCATTTTGAATCAAATGCATGCAAAGAAATCTTTCAAATTTACTTACAATTCTTTCTAAACAAACCTTATATTCAAACAAAATTCAGAGATCACTAAAGATCATTCTCAAGACCTAAACCTAACTGTAAAACCATCACCAAATTACAGAGCTACTGAACAAATTGTTTGGTCAGGGAAACAACCCTTACTTTACAATTGTACCTTTTGCAGCTTCACGCTTGATCATCTAGGCTCTGCAGAGTCAAAAGATAAAATTGGTGTCCCAAATCATTCTCAGACATGGACATTTTGCTTAGTATGTGGTGGTTCATAGTCATCTTTTGAGCCTCTAAAATAGTAAAACCAATTTAGCTTTGCTTCAGTCCACCCTTCCCTGTCACTAATTGTGAGGACTAACAATCACCAGGGAATTTTTTCTCTGAGGTGATTGTACCTTTCTCAGCTAGTCTGTGTGAGCCAGGCCCTGAGTATTGGCAGTACTTTTGAGGAGTTATCTCCTTGCCAAGCTTCTTGCTCAATGCCTTGATAAAGTCAAAGAAAGCACAGCACTGGTTAGTCTGGGTGTGAGAAAATGTTGACTTAAGACAGCGTCAGTCTCCACAGATACTGTACACGTCACATTGTACACAACGGTTCGCCAACTCATTTTAAAGTCTACCTCGTCTAACTCGGCCAAACTTAATCTTACCCGAATTAGCCTAAGCTAACCCAAATAAGACTAACACAGCATAATCAAGGCTAATACATCCTAAGCAAACAATATACAGTATAGAGTTTAACAATTGGAAAATAAGCTGTCAAAAAGTCTTGTGTACAACTTGACACTTTTTGACTCCACTTTTTTGTACTATACAATACTCCACCATGTGGCTGCTGCATGGACATTATAGTGCGTTGCTGCAAAATTCAAAGGGATGCTCCAGGGAGTTTGTACAATGATTTTATACATGAAGGGGTTACAGAGAAACCCCTGTACTGTATTGAAATTTAGAGATAGCCATTTAGGTTTATTAGGTAACAAACTTGGCATGCTTATCTCATTACACTGTTGTGTGTAGATTTGCAAATCACATGTACAATACAATAATGTTCATTATATTTTTCCATGAGTTAGTGTATTTTATTATTCCCATTGCTTGATTTTCATGACATTCTTTTCTTTATACATCATAATCCATTCAAAGTGTTTATTTTACAGGGCTACTTTGAGGCAAATGACATTCATAATAATCGTATTGCTGGCTTTGAGGTGAAGGCTCAAGCTAACCCAACTGTTGTTCGATGTGAAATACATAATGGCCAAACTGGAGGAATATATGTACATGAGCATGGAATGGGTCAGTTCATAGAAAATAAAATTCACTCTAACAAGTACGCTGGAGTGTGGATAACCTCAAACAGCAATCCAACTATTAGACGAAATGAAATATATAATGGTCTTCAAGGTGGCGTTTATATATTTGGAGATGGCAGAGGACTCATAGAGCACAACAATATATATGGTAAGTGTTTCAGCTTTACATAGTAAGTTTATATATAATGATAGCTAACATAATTAGAAAGTTGTTAGCAAAAAGTAGAATGAATGTGTTTAGAGTAATTGTATCAAATGTTGAAGAAATGGCAATGTATATATATTGGGTTCTATCGCTTAATTGGAACTCAATCCTTCATTATTTTACTTGTACTGTATTTTCATCAGCATTACAGTGTGATAGGAATTGGTACCAAACAAATACTATTCATATTTTAAATAAATAATTCCCATTGTCTGGACAGGAAGCGTGTGTGTGTGTTTGTATATGTGTTGTCACCTATTTTTACTCGGCTATTTGTGCTTGCGGGGGTTGAGCTTTGGCTCTTTGGTCCCACTTCTCAACCGTCAATCTACTGGTGTACAGATTCCTGAGCCTCTCAAGCTGTATCATATCTAGATTTGAAACTGTGTATGGAGTCAGCCTCCACTACATCACT
The DNA here is from genome assembly GCF_040958095.1 of Procambarus clarkii. Taxonomy (NCBI): domain Eukaryota; kingdom Metazoa; phylum Arthropoda; class Malacostraca; order Decapoda; family Cambaridae; genus Procambarus; species Procambarus clarkii. Next base: position 34,658,813 of record NC_091150.1, on the reverse strand, counting down.
TCCTAATGCATTCCACCTGTTAACTACTCTGAATGAACTCTGTGTGTAAGTGTGTGTGCATGAATGTATGTATGTATACATACATATATATACAGTGGCGCCTCGATTAACGAGTTTAATCCGTTCCGGCACCGAGCTTGTCATGTGGAAAACTCGTCTTGTGAAACAACAACAAAACTGTCATCGGAGGTGTCCGAGAACCAACGGGAACGCTCGTTAATCGAGGGAAAGCTCGTCAGCGAGACATATTTTCTGCGAGTGGCTTGCTCATTCCTCGAAATGCTCGTAACTGGAGCCGCTCATCACTCGAGGTTCCACTGTGTGTGTGTGTGTGTATTTGTGTATTTGTGTGTGCATTTGTATTTGTAGCAGTCTTTCTTGTAAACATATGTTGTTAAATATGACCGAAAAAGTAAGATTGATAATTCTAACACAAATTTTTTCAAAATTTCTTCTTTTTACTGTCGATGGTAATTGAAAAATCAATTCTCCAAAATTCATTTTTATTTCTAGTCTAACGCGACACTTGAACGCGTTTCGTAATAACTTATTACATTTTCAAAGACTTTAGTTTACACACACAACTGTAACCTGAAAGGGAACCTGTCCAACCATTTCTCTTCTGTCAATTTGAATGTTTAAAGTGCACTTAATGATTAATTCCCACTTCAGGCATCTACACAATTAAAGAGTTAAGGAAATTCATGGAGCTTTCTTGCTTTGAGTTTATTAATTAACACTTTGTTATACTTATTTAAATGCAATGACCAAATTTAATTAATTCTTTTCTGTATAATTTTAATAAGTTTTACATTATTTACTAAACAGTGCTCAAATGGCTGATATATATGCAGTGTGACAGGTTGGGTATTGCAGCATTGATTGGGGGCCCTATCATTGATTTATATCTATCATTGATCACTATCATTGATTGATAGCCCTTTAAGAGGTCTGTTCGAGATAAGAATTCAGTGTTACCAATGACAATTAAGATGTCCTTGTCGATGCGAGGTAAAGGATAAGAGTCTTTGATGGTAACTGCATTTAACTTCCGGTAATCTGTGCACAGTCTTACCTTGCCATGTGGTTTGGGAACCAGTATGCATGATGAAGCCCAAGGAGACTCACAAGGTGTAGCTAATCCATTGCTGAGGAGGTACTTTGCTTCTGCGAACATGGCTTCTCTTCTGTAGACTGATGCTGTAGTACGGTTGACGGATTGACATCATATCGGGAAACAGCTGGATGTCATGTTGCACTAAAGTACATTGGGCTGTGGTGGGTATGTGGCCCTGCTGGCCGCTCCAAGCAACAGCCTGGTGGACCAAACTCTCACAAGTCAAGCCTGGCCTCGGGCCGGGCTTGGGGAGTAGAAGAACTCCCAGAACCCCATCAACCAGGTATCAACCAGGCAGCTATACTGAACCAAGGTGGTATGGCTCTCCATCACACAAGTAAAATAAACAAAACTGCTGCTATTGGCCCTTGTGGTGTTTAAGTCGCAGGTGGAAACAAATGAAAATCATCAAATAAATAATTAAAACAATTTACTGAAATATGAATGAACAAACATGGCACCTGAGAACACTTGGCTGTTATTATTGAACAAATAAAATAAGTAAATGAAAGTTTAAATCTGCTACAAAGAGTATACTAGTGTGCTGAAGACAACTACCATACCACAACAGCATCCAGCACACGACGTAGGCTGAGGGTAGACGGCATTGCAGGAGACTAATTTGATCCAAGAGCACTACTGGCTTTGAGACGGTGCCCTTTATATAGTCTGGCGGTAATGACTCACATCCGATGTCAACACAAGGTGGTAACGCGTGCTACTAGCAAACTGCTCTTTTGTGACTGGCAGTGCCTTTGTGTTTAGGCTGCACCACTGCTAGTTGAAGGCAGCTAACTGTGTGTTTGTGAAGGCAAACTACGGGTTAGCGGAGACGCCCTGCTTGCCGCCGAGTCGTACCAGGCCGTGCCAGGGCCCTGGGGGCTATGGAGAGGTGGCAGGACTGATGATTCATCTTGGCTGGTGTAGAGGTGAAGTTCCAGTGCAGAGGCATTGAGGGTGAGTAGGAAAGGCAGTTCCACTGCAATGCAGGGTATTCACATGACAGCTGTAGGCCTCTCTTGTTGGCTTTTATCTGTAATGACAGTCAGCTCTTCCCTCCCTCCCTTTTCCATGAGTTGCATGGATCAATCTTGATTTTTTTTAAATACACCATTACAGTGGAGCCTCGATTAACGAATTTAATCTGTTCCAACATCGAGCTCGTCATGTGAAACACTCGTCTTGAGAAACTAATTTCCCCATTTAAAATACAGTAATGGAAATAAAATTATGACTTTATGGTCCATGGGTTGGAGGAGTGGAGTGGTGCTGGGAGGAAGAAACTTGATGGTGATGAACTGATTTTTGGGAAACAAATCATCTTGCATCTGTGGAAGATGTGCCGGAGCATTATCGAGCACAAGCAAGGCCTTGAGTGATAACTGCTTCTCCAAGATATTTCCTCACTGCGGGGCCAAAAACATCATTGACCCAGTCACTGAAGAATATCCGCGTGACCCAGGATTTCTTATTGAACCTCTACATCATATTATGTCGTGTCTTGTGCACTTTACATGCCTTGAACACGTGTGGATTTTCTGAGTGGTAGACGAGCAGTGGCTTGACCTTGCAATCGCCACTTGCATTGGTGCAGAGCACGAGGGTAAGCCGATCCTTTATCGGTTTGTGGCCAGGCAAAGGCTGTTCTTCTTGCGTGATGTAGGTCCTCTTCATCATTTTCTTCCAAAACAGGCCAATCTCATCACAATTAAAAACTTGTCACGGCAAGAACTCCTCTCTAGCAACAAATTCCTGGAACTCTGGCATAAATTTCTCGGCAGCAGCTTTATCAGAGCTGGCAGCCTCCCCATGTCGCACAACACTGTGTATACCACTTCTCTTCCTAAATTTCTCAGACCATCCATGTTTTGCCTTAAATATCTCATCTTCAGACGACGCACTAGGTGTCTTCCTAACAAGGTCCACATACAGCTTCTTTGCATTAGCGCAAACAATAGCTTCGGAGACACTCGCCATGTAATTGCCTTTCATTCATCCAGACCAGCAGTAGCTTTTCAACCTTTTCTAGGATTTTTGGACGTTTCTTGGTAACCTTGGTAACTCCTTTAGCCACTTCAAGCGTCTTAAATTATTCCTTCCTCTTCAAAATGGTGCAAATTGTTGAGGAGGAGGACCTGCCATACTCCCTGGCGAGATCAGTCACACAGACACCACGCTCGTGCTTTGCTATGATTTCCTTCTTCACTTCCACAGTAATTCTCTCTTTCTTCCCCTTGTCAACACTGTCTTTAGCAAGCAGCTTCTTTGACCACATCATTCATTACAAATTGTAGTCACAAAAGCACAAATAAATGCAGAGGAATGCTTGTCCTACGCGATACAACAACAACGCTGTCATTGGAGACGTCCGAGAATTTGCGAGAACGCTAGGAAGCACCATGTGGTTTCGCTCGTTAATCGAGCAAAAACTTGTCGGTCGAGACAGTTTTTTGGAGAGTGGCTCGCTCGTTACTCGAAATGTTCATAGATAGAGCCACTCGTCACTCGAGGTTCCACTGTAATAAGACTACTGTTTCTGGCATTTCCCCCTGGTTTATATTTTTGCTTTCTTATTCTTCTGACAAGCTGTTTCAACTTTGATAGCCATCTTCATCCTTGTCATAATTTATCAGTATGTACAATGATAAATCTTTGTCTACTTACAGAGGTAAGCAATAAAGTACACTGTACGAAGAATAGCACTTGTTCCAGATGATAAGTCGTCATAACGTAGCTGAAGATATGATGACCAAACACACTTCAAGAGATCAAGAAACGACAACATTTCAGTCCTTCCAGGACCATTATCAAGACCACGACTTGATAACTGTCCAGGGCAGACCAAACTGTTGTAGTTTTTCCTATCTTCTGATGTGTGGTTTGGTCAACAATACTAAACTTATCATTGTACAGCAGTCTTTTTGACAGTGGAGTATTTCTCATAATAAATTTCATGGATTACAGGAAATGTTATTTAATAAAGTGGCTGACATTAACAAAGATTAGGAAGCAAACCCTCACAATTCAAAGTGTTTCTTGATTATTTTTTTTATCTATAGGTAATGCATTAGCTGGTATTCAGATCCGCACCAACAGTGATCCCATAGTACGGCACAATAAGATTCATGATGGTCAGCACGGAGGTATATATGTTCATGAAAAGGGTCAAGGCCTCATAGAATGTAACGAAGTTTATGCCAACACACTTGCTGGAGTCTGGATTACCACAGGTAAGATCTTACCACATATTTGATTACCATAAAAGAAGCTTCAGCAGTTTTTATTTAATAGATTAAAAACATCAAGAAACTCATTTTTAAAAGACTATACTACTTTAGCCTATGATTGGCATATTAGTGATACTTGCCTTTTCATCTCTTTCTTGATAGAATATAATGTAAAGGCAATTTGAAGGAGCTATGTGTCATTGTTCATACATTGAATAAATTGTGCGCATGTAGGTGTTGTAGGATTTTAAATCAATTAAAACACAGTATTTTAATTGGATTAAATGATCAAAATGATGCTTTCTAAACTTTATTACAGGAGTTTAATGTTACATGTACCTGTACAAAATGAATTCTAAGATAAAAAATATATAACATAAAAATTGAAAGTGGGCAGTAAGAATCATGAGGCTGCTGCTGGAAAAGCTAGGTACGTATTGTTATTTACTCTGGAATGTTACCAGTAGAAATGGAGAATATAAGAATCATTCACTACATTACCTCGGAGTGAAACCAGAAAGAATTTCATAATTGTATTCAAGCTCAAAACTTTTAAGCTTCTGGTCTTAAGCAAGATTTCTCTTGCAAAGTAATAACTTAAATACAGTACGCTGAAATATTTCAGAGAACCATGAATCAGATTGGCACTTTATTATTAAAATTGTTAATTACAGGTGTTGCTTGTTTTGTGGTGATCTATAATTTTTGTACTTGCTTGCTTGAAATTTTGGATCTTATAATGTGTTGATTTAGTATTTTGCAGTCCCATGTGTAAATGGGACCTAATAATCTTTTTTTTTTTTTTGTACATCATATGAAAATGAAGGGGGAGTTGTTGTTGCTTATAACCTAAACATTTATTGTGTTTTTATAAGAATTATTATTAACTGGGTTATGCAGTATTCATTTTGAAGAATGAAGAATTTTGAAGAATTCACATATACATATGTGCTTTGGGAAGGTTCTGTAAGGATTTTTCTTGTGTTTAGTTTTGCTGTTCAGATTTGTGTGGTTATGACAATGCATTATTTGTATCTATTGTTTTTTTTAACACTAAACTAAACTCTTTCTCTCTCTCTCTCTATTTCTCCCACTCTCTTGTTCTCTCACTCCAGGGAGCACGCCAACTTTAAGAAGGAATCGTATTCATTCTGGGAAGCAGGTGGGAGTTTATTTTTATGATAATGGCCATGGCTTACTAGAAGATAATGATATCTTCAACCATTTATACTCAGGTGTACAAATTAGGTAAGTTATCCTTAATATCTTTATAATTGTGTTCATATTTAAATTATAACAATTTACATACAGTATGATAATATGTGATTAACTGTCATTTTATAAAACTTAAGCTTGCCTATATAAATTTAATCTTTGGACACTTTAATATGGTGTATATATTGATCTTAGGCCACATTGATAATGCACAGCAGTATCATACACAAGCAGCCCTTATTGTCAAGTACTGTGCAAATCAATCTTGAAGATATATCTTTAAAATGGGATTACAGTGATTTCCCAAAAATATATTTTTCTCTCCATTCAATACAGTTGTGTACCTGGGCATTATTATTTCTCTGAATTCTCCAGCCACAAATGCATTATAACTTGTTTTTGCATATAATAAAAATCACACTGGAAAAGTAATATAAATGCAAATGTTAGCCACAGCCCAGGGACCTAATGATTACTTCAAACGATCTAATTTTAGATAAAGTAGATGAGTTAAGGCAGCTCGTATTTATATCCAACATAGAAATAAAGGAAACTGCATCTGCCTTATTGGCTCATACGAGGTAGCTCCAATTTGTATGGCAGTACTAATTTCTACTCAACACAAGAAGAGCATTAAGAAGTGCACATGACTTCTAGGAACACCAGATTGAATTAATTTTTATATATTTTTTGCTCAAAATTCATCACATGGTTTCCTCTTGGTTGCACATCTTGTTGAAGCCCTGAACATGAGGTTTCCTGCATTTCTTGAATCCATGGTGGCAGTATGCAAAATATATATTCGGGGAACGAAAGCGGGAAGAGGGCAAGATGCAATGGCAACCTTTCTCTTATATTGCAGGACTGGGAGCAATCCAAACATCCGTCGAAATAAGATATGGGGAGGACAGAATGGCGGAGTTTTAGTTTATAATGGGGGTTTGGGGCTTCTTGAACAAAATGAGATATTTGACAATGCTATGGCTGGTGTGTGGATCAAGACTGACAGTAATCCCATTCTACGACGAAACAAAATATATGATGGAAGAGAAGCTGGCATTTGTATATTTAATGGTGGGAAAGGTAAGTTGTGAAAGATGTAATTTAGTAAATTTGTCATATTTTATGGTTGTAAACAACTGCAATGCCTAAATATATAATTTGAACCTTTCATGGCGGAAAGGATGTGTGTAAGATGCTTCCTCTTCATTTTTTGCAGGTGTGCTAGAAGAGAATGATATATTTCGTAATGCACAGGCAGGTGTTCTAATATCCACCCAGAGTCATCCAACTCAAAGCCACCCTAGTTTAAAAAGGAACCAGATATATGACGGGTTGGCAGCAGGCATCGAAATAACAAATAATGCCACAGCCACCTTAGAGTACAACCAAATATTTAATAATCGTTTTGGTGGTCTTTGTTTAGCATCAGGAGTGAATCCTTCCCAAAGAGGTTAGTCTTTTATATTTGTAATTCTATTTAATATATTTGTATTTTTATTTAATATATTTGTATTTCTACATGGAAACGATAAAACATCTGAATTATTGGAACCATCTCAAAGCTCTCGAAATGCCCTCTCTGGAAAGGAGATGAGATATCAAATAGATATCAAATAATATATACAGTACATGGAAGATACTGGAGGGCCAGGTCCCAAATTTGCAAAGTAGAATAACATACTGGAGGGAAAGATACGGAAGGAAATGCAGAATAGAACCATTGAGGAGTAGAGGTGCCATAGGCACAATCAGAGCGCACTGTCTGAACATCAGGGGTCCACAGCTGTTCAACGCCCTCTCATCAAGCATTAGAAATATTGCTGGAACGGAGGTAGAGGTATTCAAGAGGCACTTGGACAGGTTCTTGTAAGAAGTGCCAGACCAACCAGGCTGTAGTGGATATGTGGGCCTGCAGGTTGCTCCAAGCAACAACCTGTTGGATCAAGTTATCACAAGTCGAGCCTGGCCCCAGGCTGGGCTCGGGGTAGAACAACTCTCGAAACTCTTTCCAGGTACATTGAGTCACTACAGTAAAGTGGTTTTGAACTCCATGACCTGTAGTGTTAGCTTGTCATGAAAATTGATTCCCTTGCACTCATTCTATTTATTTCCAGTATTAGTAAAGTGCATTTTTTACTTTTTATATACATGTAAGTTAAGTGAAGTCAGTACGTTATTCCCTCAATTTGTGTAAGGGTTGTTTTCCTGGAACATTGTGCAAAGACAATTTGCACAAATTAAGATTTCGGTTATATTGGGAAGAAACAGGATGCATTAACAAAACACACAGCGATGTTGGACATGTGTAGTGAGTTCACTCATCCACTGCATACTGCTCAGCACTCAACCGAACAGCAGATGTTAACAGCAGCGTCGGCGTGCTTGTGGATGTTAACATCGTATCCAAGTACAACACCTCAATTGCTAGACCATCTTGAACAGTAGCGCTGTACACATTCATTATGTCACTAACTAGTTCGTGGCCAGTAGATGTTTGTACATTTTATAATAGAAGAAAAAACTGCAACAACAACATTATTTTTGTACTGCATACCTTCCCACTATCAGGAAAGCTGCAACCACACACCAAACCCTTAATACTTCACAATACAAAAGTGCACTACAAAAGGAGGTTGACAAGCTTCAGAAGTGGACAGATTAAATAGCTGCTGAGATTCAATTCAAATAAGCATATGGAAATGAAGATAGGAAAGTTACCTGTAGGTAACTACACCCTAAGGAAAATGCAATTACAAGAAACTGTACTTTATAAAATTCTGGGAGTGGATAGAATTCCAACACTAAGCTCATAGGAGCAGGATGTCAGCAGCATATGGGAATTTGGTAAGCACAAAAAAAAAAAAACCTAAGAACCTAAACACTGATGTTTTTTAAATCCTTATGCAATGCTTATTTGAGACCTTTATATTACTAGGAGTATGTAACGTAATGGTCTCAAATTTGCAACTTTGGTTAGTACCAAAGACTTCGGACTTTGCAACTAGGTTAGCACATGAAATGAGAGGACATAGTTACAGGGACAGGTTAAGGGAATTCTACCTCCCAATCTTATAGAGAGAAGAAACAAAAGGAATATGATATTATGTGCAAGATACTGAGGAGCATGGATGACATGAACAAGGATGGTTTGCATGTGGAATGCATTGGAGATAGAATTGTCAAAGCTATTTCCATCTCCACCTTCAAGAATAATAAGATGTAAACAATAACCTCCTGGTGTGTAATTGATGTTCCAAGTACTGTATAAATGGCCAGGTGGGGTGGTCCTTAAAAAGCGTGATCTCACTCCCTAACAATCATGCTTAGTACATCCACATCACCACTCACACGCCGGTTATAAGTTAGATGAACTTCTAAATGTTACAAGCAAGCCTTAATCTAAGCTGATTGGCCGAGCACCTGTGGTGGCCCAGCTGCTGCTATCAAAGCTGCTATCACCTGCATACCCTAACCACATCCACAGGAGATGGGTACATCAGATATATGCCGATGAACAGCATATATCTTGCTCTTTGTAGACATTGTTAAGCATCACATGCCTCACCTTGTCATTTGTACTTGTCATGTTTCCAAAAGATGTATTCCTTATTCAGATTTCTGCTCAATCATTCATTTCATGCCCAGTCACCCTGCTAGCAACAATTGGCAGGGTCACTGGTCTGCCATTAAAGGTACCTTTAAGAACTGTGCATTCTTAATGGTAACCCTATCACCTTGTTTCTCCTACCACCGTAATGGATGGTGGGAAATGGCTCTGGTTGCATTACATATTGGCCACACACGTTTAACTCATGGGTGCTTAATGGAGCACTGCCCTGAGCCTTATTGTCCAAATTGCATTGTCCCTCTTTGTTGTACACCTTGTAGAATGTCTCAGTTTTCAGTTCAATCATAAGTCTTACTTTTTCTATTGTCCCTTGAGACCATTTGTTCGTCGATAGAATCCTGTTGAATCCATTGTCTTTGATACTGTTTACCTTATGTCCTTTTGGGCCCATATTACATTTTCTTTTGATAATTGCTTATTTACTTAACTCACGCCTACAAACCATATGCCAACACCTCAAATAATAATTGTCATATTGTAGAATATATCTAGTTAATGTATTTTTGATGTAGAAATCACTGAAGTACTTGTGTATTGTTTACATTTTGTTGAGATAAAATACATTTTTCTACATAAATTGCAACCATTTTGTATTCACATAATGCATATTTTTCTGTTTCTCCTTAATATCTCTCCTTAGCTTAGTCCTCAGTTGTTATACAGCCATCCTGACATAATATTTTCCCTCAATGATTATATATATACCAAGTTCTCAATCTAGGTAGCAGAACATAAGTTTGAAGTTGGCATTCTTGATACATTAAGACCTATTTCTTATTTTTACCATTCTCTTGCATTTTATTGTAAAGCCTCTGATTTTTGTTAATTTCTACCTAAATGCTTTCAGAGTTATGCTTGTAGTATAATATATTGGTGTCATTATATTTCCTCAATTCATATGTGTGTGTTTTTCCAGGCAATAAAATTTTTAATAACCATGATGCAGTAGAGAAAGCTGTATCAAGCGGACAGTGCCTATACAAGATATCGTCATATACCAGCTTCCCCATGCACGACTTCTACCGGTGCCGCACGTGTAATACCACTGAGCGAAATGCTATATGTGTAAACTGCATTAAAACATGTCATAGTGGCCATGTAGTTGAGTTCATCCGTCATGACAGGTCTGTATAGTGTTTTAAAGACTTTACTGTGCATATTTCTTTCTCCGTTATGAGTACTGTATATTGGGGGATATAACATTAAAGTATAAGCCTTTATTTTCAGACAACATTGTGTAAAATTACAGACTTAGACTTTTCCATTAGTTTTTATTTTTGTCATATATATATATATATATATATATATATATATATATATATATATATATATATATATATATATATATATATATATATATATATATATATATATATATATATATATATATATAAAATATAATTGTCAAACACTCGTCTCATAGATATTTGGCAGAAAGATGCAGTCACATAGGCAGGTGATGCAAACTCTGACACTGAGTCAAATGTTCAAATGTATTCTAATCAGTAGTGACATCTAAAGGTCTACCAATTTTATTAGGTGATCCATAGATATACCATGTACTGTATATCTGTGATATGTCACATAGATATATCTATGTGATAATGGATGGAATTGCTAATGCTGATTTTAATTTTGTTGGAATTCTTGGTGTATTGTTGATTTTGAACTTCTTGTAGGCAGTCCTAGGTTATCTAGTCAATATCTTTAAAAGAATTTTTTTTTTGCAAACTCATCAGCTCTATCGTTCTTTCAAAGGCCAACATGAGATGGAATCCACATGAAATGAACTGCCACCATCATTAATAATTTTGTTGTACTCACGTCTAGCTTTAAACAAAAGCATGTTACAATTGTCTTAAGAGTTGGGCACAATTAAGGATGATCAGGAGTTTCTTAAAATTAATGTATACATTTTGTATGACAGAGTTAGGCCCGCGTCCTTGATCACATTAGGGGTGCATACTATCGACTGAACCATGATGGGCGTATGCCTGAAGTGATAATGGGACACAGGTGTGATGCAGCCTCAAATTGTTAATTTTGAGACCAGCATTGTGCTGTCTGCCACGCACCAGCATTTTTGTGCTGTCTGCCACGCACCAGCATTTTTGTGCCGTCTGCCACGCACCAGCATTTTTGTGCCGTCTGCCACGCACCAGCATTTTTGTGCCGTCTGCCACGCACCAGAATTTTTGTGCTGTCTGCCACGCACCAGCATTTTTGTGCCGTCTGCCACGCTCCAGCATTTTTGTGCTGTCTGCCACGCACCAGCATTTTTGTGCTGTCTGCCACGCAACCAGCATTTTCATGCTGCCTGCCATACACTTGCATTATCCTATCTTCCACACTAGTAATGTGCTACCTTCCACACACTGTTCCATCACTCTACCTTCCACACACTATAGCAATGTGTGACTTTCCACATGCTGTAGCATCACACTGATTTTTATGGTGCTATGTAGTATTCTCTGCTCATTACCTTCTGCACGCTATACATTATACGCAACCTTCCAAACGCTTTAGCATCACACTGCCTTCCACAATCTGCAGCATCTTACTCCTTCTCTCATCTTCTGTCATTCCTGTTTTTAAACGCTTTACCCATTCCACTCTCTCACTTCCACATTAGATTATCCTTCTTTAACCCCTGGGCAGCACTGCTATTAATAGCCGACATCACCGCTGTGCGCAAGAAAAATAAATTTCCTTTTGTGATATTTAAAATGGGTTCCCTAATCATGGAAAAATAATAAAAAAATTGTAGGTGATATATTTTGGCTGCAATAGGGTGAGGAATTTTATAAAGCTGTGCCATCCTTGGATGTTCACTTAGTACTGATGCTCACCCAGAATTATTACCCACGATTTGTTATTTTTTATTTATTATTATTTTTTAATTGCATCTGTTTACTAGTGCCCTGAAGAAGCTGATGTGAACCCTGTGTAGCTAGGGTACTTTAAAATGTATACCATATTTGCCGGCATATAAGACGCACTTTTTTATTTTTAAAATGTATAAAAAAAAAAAAAGCCCTGCGTCTAATGCTGCCTGCCGTATTATGAATGTGAGACCGAGCTCCAAGACTAGGGAGCCGGAGGAGCATACTGGGTAAATTCACTAGGCACAAAAATCTTTGCTAATAATAAAATATTGAAAACAAGACAAATTATTACAGTAAGTCGTGTTACTAATAATAAAATATTGAAAACGAGCAGGGTTATCACAGTCTGTTATCACAAACTTAAGAAAAATTGCTTACAATTCATCAGCAGTTATGAAGGAAGTTCACATCATTAAACTACATTACCGACACCCGATATGTGTCATACATTTTTAACGACTATATAACGAAAATAACAACATTTTTAACGACATTCGTCTAAATGAAAAATGCTCCTAGAAATTTGAAAGGAATGTTGAACTTTCATCTGCCTGTCAGACATTTGCACTGAGTGAATGACAACAAAACCAGAGCGTTGTGATGGTGCGCCAGTGGCCTGATGCGGCAACACAAAACATCACGTCCTGTTTAGCAATTCTCTTGCCCAAAATATAAACAACTATACAGCTGATCTTAGAGAAGGTAAGAGTTGGAGTACAAAATCCACTTTAAAATATCTTTCAATAAATGTATGATGAAACATGCTAAAATAGTTTTTTCCTCAAAATATCCTTGTAAAATAGGGGTGCATCCTGTGCAAGGGTGCGTCTTTTACGCCAGCAAATACGGTATATACAATGCGCTGTTCAGCCAGTTAGACCAAAATTGTATGTACAGTATACAATTTGCGCTGTTAAAGGGTTAAAAATTTTTCCCACTTTTAACTTTTCTTCTCGAGTCGCTTGTCTTACATTTCACACACGTACAAACCTGTCTTTGCTTTCTGTCACCAGAGCAAGTATGGGAAGGCGATGGGGCCAGAGACATTGGTATTTATACCCTCAGTGGGGCAGAGTTTTGGGAAGATGGGTCCTCATGTTGACCCATCATGAGGACCCTCATCACCTGCATATGGGTCCTCATATCTAATCTACCTTCCTATATGACCTCCTACCTTCAAAGTGCATAACTAACTGTGCTATTTGGTGGTGTAATTACCAATACAGTACAGATAGAGTACTTAATTTTATTATAATTGATTCGCAGGTTTTTCTGTGACTGTGGTGCCGGGACATTAAACAACCAGTGCCAGTTACAGGGAGAGCCAACACAAGATACCGATACCCTGTATGACTCGGCTGCTCCCATCGAGTCTCAGTCACTCATGGCGGAAGTCTAACTACCGCCCAAAACCACCTTAGCTATGTCAAAAGTTTCTACATAGACTCCACCTCAAATACCCACCAGCCTTCTGATCTATAACCAGTATTTAGACAAGCAGGATTAGTGTCAGTGTGCACTGTACTTGTTGCCAAACTGGAAGTATTGGCAGTTTAAGATTAATTGAAATAAACACACCCACCTTTTGTACTGTGATTTGTCCACATCAATCCATAGCCTTATAATGGAGTATATTTCTATTTACAATGAATTATCCGTGGACTTCAAAAGTGATGATGTGGGCACCTGTACAATTCCTGGAAAGTAGACCAAAGTGGCTTCTTATCAAAAGTGTGTGAAGTGAAATAGAGGGTGGTCTTGAAAAACCCTGTGGAAATGAAAAATATAATGTGGCCTGATTTAATCCTGCTCCATCTTTACAATTATCCTCATTTTTTATATAAACGTGATGTGTATCACATCAATTTTATGGTATGGCAACACCAGACGGTTGTCTAAACATTTCCTGCACAAGATGAAAATGATTTTGTAGGTCAGTATTGTTAATATACATTGCACAGGAAAACCACTGTGGATAAATGCTTGTTTTCATTGTTAGTACACACTTGCTATAGAGAACCAGAAATTGGCACAAAACCATAAACACTGAAGCACAAGAATGGTGGTTCTCGAACTACAAGACTGTGCATGTTTACGTTAGTACCAGTGATGTACATAGATGCTGTTTGGGATGTGTGAGGGCTTTGTACATATGTGTTGAATGCAGGAGAACTGGCCTAAATACAGGTAGTGTGGGTCATTTTGCAGTGTTATGATTGAGTACAGTTCGTAATTAGGATTTAAGCTGTTAAGATTTTTATATATTACAATAATGATTGACAAAAACCAATATGCAGTAATTGTAGTTGTTTCTGATCACTTCCTGTGTTCTGTTTTGAAGATCTGTTGTATTTTTTTGCATGTGAAGTTTAGTTGCATTTTATAATGTATTTGTGACATATGAAGATATTTGTTGTCTCAATTTTGTTAAGATTTTATACTGAATTGGAACACTACAGATAACTGTGATTAAAACCAAAATAAACCTAATGTTACTGCTTACACCCTGGGAGGGGCCTAGAAAATACACCTGTGGCTTCATCTCCCATTGCAGTAAAATGACATACTTTCAAAATGTAGTATTGGTATGATATTTCTGCAGCTTTGTGAGGATGAATTTAGATAGTGCCTTTATTTTTTCATTCTTAGGTAGCATGTCCAACCACAGTGTCTGAATCTAATGAGTTTCCTTTATTCTCTGCAGCACATGGCCACCAACTTTTCTTTCCATATTCAATATGAAGAATAAGTTCCTCTGCTCATGTTGAATCTGTATCTTTCATCACGCTATAGTTTTTCTTTCTACATTCCTCTGCTACTTTACTCATGCAGTGACCGAAAGTGTATACTTTATTCTTGTCTTTTTCTTTAATATAACCACGACACTGTGTTCTTTGTGACTCGGCCTAATTGTCTCCATCCCAAGAATCCAGGGATGTATAAGTTGACACAACTTTAAGTGCGTTCCTTGTAACACTATATCCATGTGTCCGTTCTGTGGTCCTTGTTATACAACCTCAATATTCCCCTTTTTTTGTGGCTCCTGTGATATGGAGTTAAACATCAAAATGGCCTTTGTTGTTTTTTTCTGTGACAACCTCGTGTTCCGTGTGACGGCCTCGGTATGATATTTTCATAGGTCTCGTAATAAATATTTCCATCCCAGACTCTGTTTTCCCCTGTCACTTCCTTTCCCTTAGCCCCTGTGACACATACCTCAGTAACCCCTTCCCATTGTACCTGTCACACAGCTGTAAAAAAAATCCCCTCCCGCATTTTGTATGGAATCTTCCTATATAGAAATAGCGATGTTACTGTTGCTCAATGTGCCATATATGTGTTTAATTTTTGTTTTCATATAATTGAGTTCAAAATGGTATATGTATATGTGCCAGCAAGATGAAAGAATGATTTGAAAGATATGCAATCAGCCGACTATTAATCATAAAAAGCCCAGAGAAGATACTCATGTTAAGTGTGTGTTTGGTTCGAGTATGCTTGAATGACAAACAATGACGTAATATATTTTGATTGCCCTTGCTTTATAAGAAAGGCATTCTACTAGCAGACACATGCTAATATTTTTAATTCTGAGAGATGTAGTGCACAAAAAAGAATCTGTAATGCTTTATCACATTGAAGTGTTACCTTAGTGTTCAAGTGTGCTTCCATAATTATTGTAATTAGGCTCCCCCCTTCCTTTAAACTAAAATGAAAAGTATTAGCAGCATTTTGTGTGCATTAAAGACATAACGTCAAAAGAATTAGGGTGGGGGGCCCATACCTAATAATGCCACTAAACCTATAGAGAGATTGGAGGCAGACAGTTGTAACTTCTTTTTCTCACTCTTTCCTCTCTTCCTCACCTTTAGACAGACTGTATGCTGGTATGTGTTTGCTTATGCAATAGTTTTCTTATGCCAGAACAAAGATTTGTATTCGTTTTAGGATGCACATCTTCTAATCCATGTGTACTTAGAGAGTGCAGTTGTAGGACTGGTATTACTGTGACAGGTAAAGATACGAGCCAGAGAGTACGAGTAGTTTTATATCGGTTGAATCGAGAAAAATATCCCATCCATATTATTTTAAATTTTCTATATTTTTATGGGAACTTTTTTGGTAATCGATGCTCTAAAATGTTATTAGATAAAGGGGGTAAAAGTTATATACAGCACTGTATATGGTACTGTTATATAAAATGTAGCACTGAAAATTTTCTATTTTGAAAGTTGGTAATCAAAACGTAAGTGTACTGCTAGTTTCGTATATTTACTTGACACAAATGTGTGTATCCTTCTTAATATGCCTTTGAGTGAACCATGTATAATTGCCAGTGGCTAGGTATAATGGAACTGGTATTTTATCATCATTCAGAAAAAACACAAAGAAAATAGTTTCTATTTTCCTGGGCATATAGTGTGAGGGTTGGGAAGATAAATGCTGTTTGATACATCTTAGAGCTCAAATAATGGTCAGTTGTGACTTATGTAAGATCAATATTATTGCCAAACTTTGCATTGTACGCATATAGAGGTAAAATAATGTATAGAATCTACAAATGCAATTCATGGATTGATACATAGGTCACAACCGAAGGTAAAGTTGGGCTGCAAGATGGAGATACATGTACCCAGGTCTTGTACCTCAGGCTGGAATTTTGTAAGACTCCTTGAGTAAAATAGTATATAGCCAATTGGAAAACAGCGTGTTTTTTACACTTTGATAGTGATGCAAAGAAGTATATATTATATATATGATTTCACAAGTTTTAAACACTCGAAGTGCAGTTTATAAGTAGTGAATTAGATTTTGTGCTGTTCTATCTCGGCATCACATCCCACTTTGACCTGTAGAACCTTGAAGTGAAATATTCAACATAGGGATAATATTGTAGGTATATATCACCAGAATTATATATCTGGCAAAGAAATAGCTTTTAGACAATGTGAAATACATCAACACACTGGAACTACTTACTACTGTGATCATGTATGCCCAATTTAGTAAAGAAAACTTATTTTATAGTCAGTGACAAGATGAAAATTAGGTAATCCTCTAAGCATTGCCATCATTTTCCATGTAGACATGGAGTGGTTTTTGTATTACCCAGGTCTCATATTCCACATATCGATGTAGCATAGATATTTGCTCCAAGGTCAAAATGCAGGTCAAAATACCTCCTCTCTAGGACTCTGTGAGGCCTTGTATAATGGAAGTACTGCAGAGGTCCTCAGAAGGTAATGGGGTAATGAAAGGGACGTGGGTGGTGCACCTTCTCCAGTGTGTAGAGCAGAGGCTCGTGTGTCATGTGCACTGTATAAACGGCCTAGAATTGTATATACAAATAAAATCCTAAACTCTGAAATTGTTTAAATAACTATTAAAAATTTTTAACTTCCATTCACTACATGAGGCTGATCCTTGCATGCAACTGTAAATTGTTTTTGCTTAAAGATGACATTTCTGCACTTATACAATATTTCTGATTAACAAAGTACCTGTACTGAAATTATTATTTAAATATGGGAAAATTAATTTCAAGAAGTACCAACTCATCCTTTTCAGATGACACTAGGATTTTCATGAGAGTAGACAACATTGAGGACACAGCAAGCCTTCAATCAGATAGATGTAAATCAGGTCTTTCAATGGGCTACAGAAAATATGATATATAATGAAGATAAGTTACAGCTCCTGCGCTATGGAAATATGAAAATGGAAACTGAACAAAATGCACTCAAATCATACCATAGAACTAAAAAACAATGTAAAGGATTTGGGTGTACTCGTGTCAGAAGACCTTAACTTTAAAGAACACAATAAAGTGTCAATTGCAAGAAAAATGGACAGGTTGGATAACAAGAACCTTTCTAATTAGAGATGCTATACCAATGATACTTTTCAAGATGCTAGTGCTCTGTAGAGTGGAATACTGTTGCACAATGATATCCCCTTTCAAAGCTGGAGAAATTGCTGACCAGGAGAGCATGCAGAGATGCTTTACTGCTAGTATCCACACGGTAAAACATCTAAGCTATTGAAACTGAATAAAATGCCTAAATCTGTATTATCTAGAGAGCAGGCAGGGGAGAGATAATAATTTACACAAAAAATATTAAGAGGGGCCGATCCCAAATCTGCTCACACAGAAATAACCAACACATGAGACCAGAAGGCATGGCAGGATGTGCAGAATACCCCCTTTTGAAGAGCGGAGGTGCAATAGGTACTCAAAGTCAACCCTTATCAATATCAGAGACCTGAGACTGTTCAACACGCTTCCGCTACACATAAGGAGCATAACTGGCTGTCCCCCTCACAGTGTCCAAGAGATAACTTGATAAACACCTCCAAATGATCCCTGATCAACCAGGCTGTGATTCGTACGTCAAGCTGCGAGCAGTCATATAGTTTGTGAGAGAAATGACAAAAAATCACTGAAACCTTCCAAGCATAATTTCAATACTGCTGTTTACCAATTATTAATGCAGCATTGTAAACTAAGGCTGGCTGTTTGTGGCACAGTCTGCAGCTTAAAGAATGTTTTAAACAATGGGTATTAAGGACTTTAAACAATTGATTTTATATTTGCATGTCTGAAAAGGCAGAAACATATATTCATTTATATAGGACAAATCTGTTAATTTGTTGATACAGTAAAAAAAAAAAACCCTACCCCGTTCATTACGAAAACCCCAACAAAAATACTAAAAATCAAAATATGAGAGAGTTATTCAAGTGTATTTCAGCCCTCTATGGGGAACTGAGGGAATGTATGTGGATAGTGTCCATATCGTTAGCTTTAGAAAGATTTGTTTATTACTTGAGGGCTACATAGCCTTCCCGGCTTGGTGGCCTTCTTTTGATAATTACAGTACTTACTTATTACTTGAGGATTAACATTTACACAAGTAATACTTTTTTCTGTGGGTTTATTGGTAATGGCCGTCCTTGATAACTTAAGAGAATGTGACACGATTACCTGGATATATAAGATTTTTCTTTCAATTGTCTGACATTTTTCTAATTTTGATCTTATCCCCACAGCTCATTGGTGGTTGCATTGTGTTGCTGTTCGCACACCTCAAGATCCTTTACTGTTGTATATATTCCCTGTAACTGTTTATTCTTGTAGGAACTTTCCTTCTCCCTAAAATTCCCGGGAAGACGAACAACTCGACTTGCTACTGGTCCAAGACATTAAGTGAATAATAACTTACCCTCCTCTGGCGGCGAGAATAAAAATGAGAAGGAAACAGCTTGGACCATTATACTGTGCAACCCGTTCTCGCAAAATCGTATAGTCAATATTGACTTATTAACTACGTGCATAGGTGATATACTAAACATAATAGATACCCTTAAAAAGCTTCATAGAAAACACCGACCTTACCTAACCTTGTTAGTATGTTAAGATAAGCATCTTATTGCTTCGTAATTACAATTATTACTTAACCTATACTAGTTCTCGCAAATTTAATAAGTCAATATTGACTTATTAAATATGTGCATAGGTGACATACTAAACATAATAGTTTCCCTTGAAAAGCTTCATAGAAAACACCGACCTTACCTAACCTACTTAGTATGTTAAAATAAGCATCTTATAGCTTCGTAATTACAATTGTTACTTAAACATTTCTCTCAATGTTTGCGGACGATGCCAAAATTATGAGAAGGATTAAGACAGAAGAGGACTGTTTGAGGCTTCAAGAAGACCTAGACAAACTGCAGGAATGGTCGAACAAGTGGTTGTTAGAGTTTAACCCAACCAAATGTAATATAATGAAGATAGGGGCAGGGAGCAGGAGGCCAAATACAAGGTATTATCTGGGAGAGGAAATTCTTCAGGAGTCAGAGAA
The DNA here is from genome assembly GCF_040958095.1 of Procambarus clarkii. Classification (NCBI taxonomy): domain Eukaryota; kingdom Metazoa; phylum Arthropoda; class Malacostraca; order Decapoda; family Cambaridae; genus Procambarus; species Procambarus clarkii. The sequence continues at coordinate 34,638,873 of NC_091150.1, read as the reverse complement.
AGAAAAATACTTGGGAGTTGATATCACGCCAGACCTGTCTCCTGCAGCACATATCAAGAGGATAACATCAGCGGCATATGCCAGGCTGGCCAACATACGAACGGCATTCAGAAATTTGTGTAAAGAATCATTCAGAACTTTGTATACCACATATGTCAGGCCAATCCTGGAGTATGCAGCCCCAGCATGGAGTCCATATCTAGTCAAGGATAAGACTAAACAAGAAAAGGTTCAAAGATTTGCCACCAGACTAGTACCCGAGCTGAGAGGTATGAGCTACGAGCAGAGACTACGGGAATTAAACCTCACTTCGCTGGAAGACAGAAGTTAGGGGGGACATGATCACCACATTCAAGATTCTCAAGGGAATTGATAGGGTAGATAAAGACAGGCTATTTAACACAAGGGGCACACGCACAAGGGGACACAGGTGGAAACTGAGCGCCCAAATGAGCCACAGAGATATTAGAAAGAACTTTTTTAGTGTCAGAGTGGTTGACAAATGGAATGCATTAGGAAGTGATGTGGTGGAGGCTGACTCCATACACAGTTTCAAGTGTAGATATGATAGAGCCCAATAGGCTCAGAAATCTGTACACCTGTTGATTGACGGTTGAGAGGCGGGACCAAAGAGCCAGAGCTCAACCCCCGCAAGCACAACTAGGTGAGTACATGATGCTGCCGCCTTCTGTTGATAATTACTTAGCACTATATTTTAACATCTCAATTATCTCATTTTCATCTTAGTTCAGCTGTATTTTTGAGTTCGCCTATGTAATCCAAATGTAATGAATTAAAGGTCACGTAGCAGTATTGGTGAGTATATTTATTGCTCCCAATTGGGCCCCGCGCAAGAGTAATATACTCGAGTCTTGCCAAGAAAAACTGCCTTCTGGCAGAGCCGAACCCGTAAACACTTGTCATAAACCAACACAAACTTTCAAGCTAATGTTTATGTACGCTGTAGGCTTCCATACTGTAGTCAATGTATGTAAGAAAGATAACATTTCTATAATAAAGGTAAGTTTAGAAGTTTACATAAGTTTAGATAATTAGTTTACAATTAATGCTGTTTTATAAAACAAAAAATATTAATTCATAATAATTATTATTATTTTTATGTTTAATAAATCGTTTCACTAAAACCGACCTTGGCTGTGAAGCTGAAGACCTCGCCAAAAATGTTGCCAATTGGGCCCCGCAGCAGCTCCTGTGGTCGGCCCTCTTGGTTGGCTAAAAGCCTATGTGATTAATTATTTGTTTACGGTATTTCGATTAACGTTACTGAGCGCAGTGTTATGCTATTGGTACAAAGTGAACCCGGGTATTGTTGTCAAATATAGGTACGATAAGTTGAACCATATTACAAATATTGCCGGTCTGGCGCTCCCTCCCTCCCTTTTCTCTCTCTCTCTCTCTCTCTCTCTCTCTCTCTCTCTCTCTCTCTCTCTCTCTCTCTCTCTCTCTCTCTCTCTCTCTCTCTCTCTCTCTCTCTCTCTCTCTCTCTCTCTCTCTCTCTCTCTCTCTCTCTCTCTCTCTCTCTCTCTCTCTCTCTCTCTCTCTCTCTCTCTCTCTCTCTCTCTCTCTCTCTCTCTCTCTCTCTCTCTCGTGTGTGTGTGTGTGTGCGCGTGAACGCGTGTGTTCACACCTATTTGCGCCTGTAGGAACTTTAGCTTTTGGACCCCGCCTTTCTATCCGTCTGTAATGCAATGACTGCTGACCTATTTCCCTGTAATATTTACTTTTAAAATTGTGAATGCAGTTTGCTTCTACGATTGCCTTCTCCTTTACTTCATTTAATTTGCCCACTACTCTTACGCTAAAAGAAAACTTTATAACCTCTCTATGGCTCTTCTGAGTCTCAAACTTCAACCCATCCTCGACTCAAGTCCATTACATTCAGCGGTCAACCCCACAGACGCATTCATAAATTTTAACATGCTGTTCATTCAAAACGGGAATTTTCGCAAGTATAAATTAATATTATAATATATTAGCATATTGTGTATATATAGGCATAGGTTAGGTTAGGTCAGGTGTTTAGGTTCTGTTGGCGATTATTTGTATTTGTAGTACGTGGGTGAAGCATTTACAGCGTTGTGGTTCGAACAAAATTCGTCAGTGAAGCACTTGTTCCGGATATGTTCGAACGTCAGCAGTTGTGAGTCGTGTGTAAACCGCTTTTCATTCATAAACAGGGGGTTTGGCGGGTGCATGGAATCACTTTTGGATCTTTGTTTGGAGGACGGGCTGTTTATAGCGTTGTGATTCGAACAAAATTCGTCAGTGAAGCACTTGTTCCGGATATGTTCGAACGTCAACAGTTGTGAGTCGTGTGTAAACCACTTTTCATTCATAAACAGGGGGTTTGGCGGGTGAATGGAATCACTTTTGGATCTTTGTTTGGAGGACGGGCTGACTATTACGCTAAAAGAAAACTTTGTAACCTCTCTATGGCTCGTCTGAGTCTCAAACTTCAACCCATCCTCGACTCAAGTCCATTACATTCAGCGGTCAACCCCACAGACGCATTCATAAATTTTAACATGCTGTTCATTCAAAACGGGAATTTTCTCAAGTATAAATTTATATTATAATATATTAGCATATTGTGTATAAATAGGCATAGGTTAGGTGTTTAGGTTCTGTTGGTGATTATTTGTATTTGTAGTACGTGGGTGAAGCATTTACAGCGTTGTGGTTCGAACAAAATTCGTCAGTGAAGCAATTGTTCCGGATATGTTCGAACGTCAGCAGTTGTGAGTCGTGTGTAAACCGCTTTTCATTCATAAACAGGGGGTTTGGCGGGTGGATGGAATCACTTTTGGATCTTTGTTTGGAGGACGGGCTGTTTACAGCGTTGCGGTTCGAACAAAAGTCAGCGAAGCACTGTTCGAACGTCATCAGTTGTGAGTCGTGTGTAAACAGTTTTTCATTCATAAACAGGGGGTTTGGCGACTGGATTAACGAGCATTTGACCTTTGTTGATGAGGACGGACTGCTGTCTTGGTTACCCTATAATCTGTAAGTTGGTTGCACACATTCGACTCGTGACTATAAGAGTGCCACAACACAACTACACTGTTGTAATTACCTATGAGCGTCTACGGTGTATTGTGGATAGAAAAGATGCCCATGTTAGGAAAATCCTGCAGGAGACAAACCAAAAATCCAAAATATGCGCGCATGAGCTCGGGAGGACAATGAGAGAAAGTGGTAAACAGGTCACCTGGGAACCGGGAAGAGTTCTGGAGGAAAAGAGCGGACGAGGAGTAGATGTGGAGGGAGGTGGTTGTGGTGGCGCGCTCTGGGGTTATTTGTGGCCATAGACACGCCGGAAAAACTAGCAGAGCTGCAAGACTCTGACGAGGCGAGTCACCTCCTGCCAATGGGCTGTGAAAACTGTTCGCGTGACACTCCAGTGATTAGATTTTGACCTAACTTTCACATTTAATGCACCGCAATTGTCTACCCGTTTCCCTGTTGTTGGTTCCGGGGATCAATGTCCCCGCGGACCGGTCGCTCCCCTCTGCAGTGGGTGGTCAGGTCAACCAGGTTGTTGCACGCAACTGGTGTTTATTATTATAACGCTATAGACCACAGCGTCAAAACTACAGTGTTTTAATATAACAATGTAATATTGGTTACACTATAATCACTACGGCTAATGAACACGGGCCTCGACAGGTTGGAACGCTTCTGGTTAAGAAAACACTTCAAATTTGACGCATGTAAAAGCGTGAGGATGAGCTCCAGGTGTACGATCATCTTAATTAAAACGTTTAAAATGATGGAACCTAAAATTAAAGTATTGAGGTGACGTGCAGGTAGAGAGGAAGGTGAAGTCTGCCAGTGTGCTTTACACGGTTCCCTCTGTGAGTAGTGTAAAGCCTACCAAGGAATGTAAGAAGAGTTGACAGGAAAAAGTGAGTACGTAGGACATTGGATTCAGTGGAACATGTTTAATTTTTGTCAGAATTGTGGTTCTATCTTATATGCAAAGTATCCCAAATTAGCGGCGAGCACTAATCGTTGACCTAATCACTAATCGTTGACCTAATTTGTAAGTTGTAGAGTGTAAAACACCCTTTGTACTCAAACTTGACCACTCAATGCCGACGCTTGATCAATAGGCATTGTTTGTACCATTTTATGTACCATTGTATGTACATTTAGGCATTACATGTACCAGCTCTATCTATAAACCTAGCAATTTTTGTAAAAATCTCTTGTATGTATGTACCTTACCTGAATAAACATTTATTTATTTATTTATAATAGAATTACAAGCAAATTCAGGAATATATTTTGAAAGTTATCACCACAAATATTTCTTGAAAGGTTAGACACTAAAAGCGTCATAGTAGATGTTGAACAAAATTCACGTTTTTTGAAAAATGAGAGAGCAGTATGCAGAATACTAGAACTAGCAACCATATATTATTTGCAGAAATATATTTATCTGTGAGAAATATGTTGTCGTATATTACGAGATTAATTTTGGCGTAACCAGGAACAATATATGTGACTATAATAACGCTCCACCACACGTGTAGACCACTGGAACAACAACTGTGACACTATAATGACTCAGTACGTGTGTAGATCAGACATCTGTGATCCTATAATAACGCTCCGTCACATATGTAGGACAACATATGATGTATATGAAGGAAGCATCACGTCTGTGTGTATCAAACACTGCCACCACTGCACAGAATTGAGGAAATTTCATTACCGGATTTCCTCTTAGACTGGCGCGCTTTCTCCATATAATTACATTACACTACATTTCCTTACCAACTTATCACTACTCCCAAACAGTCAGGTGTATTGGTCTATACTATACTATTATATATTATAATTCACTTGTGTTTATCTGCCATATTCTAATATAATGCATTTTTTGTAGAATTATATTAGTTAGCCTTATATATCTTATTGATTTAGATATCTTAAGAGGGGAGATCCTGGTAGGACGCTGGCCTCGGTTGTTTCGCTGGACACCGGGCCTTGTATGGTGAGGCAATGAGGAGGCAAATTAGGCAGCAAGGTCTGTTGCATCACTCCCCCTTCCCTCTTACCCTCCGGTGAATCAGCCACTACCGTACAGGGACTTACTGACAGATATCCAATTTGCCGCGTGTACCATCTGGCAGGAGCAGACGCTTTTGTTCCACTCTGAGCATAAGCGCTTTCAGCTATTGTATGGCCATCTTTATCTAATCGGTGGAGTCCTTCCTCGCCTTGTGTGCATATGTCTTACCTGCATTACACACCGCTTTCTGAAGGCCTGTGATCCATGAACCACCTGTGGTGCATCACTCGTGTAGCAGCCTTGAGGACAGACAGCCTAATCTCACTCAGGATGACATGCCTCCCCTTGCTCACTCGCTTATTTCTACCCAATTCATAAAGTCTTTCTCAATTTGTGAAGAACATGCTTCTTTCCCAAGCATATTTTCTGATTTATACATAAATAGTTATGGTCCAATTTATAATAATTCCTTATATCTATTAAATTATACTGATCATGGCTTATTCAGGACTCCGTTAGTGAGAAGTTTAATTTAAGCAGCCCATTCTCCTGTTTATGTAGTACTTATAGTAACGATATGAACCATCGTACATATACTAACGTAATGGACAATTGGAAAGTAGAATTTGGTATTACTGAATTTGAACAAACCGGAAAAGATTTTGTAATTGTTGCTAATTAAACCTAACCTACCCTAACCATCCTAGGCCTAATGCACGCTATCTGAGGTTTAATATAGTACTTATATGTGCGTGGAAATATCGTTTCGTTTTTAGCTTTGTTTTTCAGGACTATCAAATAAACCAAAAGTTACTATCAATTGTACATTACGTCAATATATGTATGATGGTCCACATTGTTACAGTGAGTATTATCTAGACAATAGGATTGGTTTAATTTATAGCATCCAATTTACTTCCGTTCATCCAGACTATCCATGGAGCTGGTCTGTTAATACAGCGGTCCTGTAGTTCAGGAAATTTCATCAACTGAGAGGTATTCTTCTTACAGTTTCACATATTCGCCAGATGTATTCTGAAATTTGATCCTTCTAATGGAGTGAATTATACCAATTTGATGTTTCTACTGGGATCTGTCAAAGCCATATGCTTCTGAATGGCGGTAGTTCTGTCTGTTATCCTGATGGCGGTGCTAGTGACACCTGAGACATTAACACACACAAACCTAAAGCAACACCTGTGCCACTAGTAACGCTCCGTTACACAAGAGCAGCAACTGTGACACTGTGAATGACCTTAGTACCCTCTACTCTTGATCAATAGGCATTGATCAAGATTGTGGTCCTGGTGATAGCCTTGAAAAGGCATCTTAGTACCCCTTTGCTTTCATTTGTACCTGACAGCTGTCTCAACCAATACTATAACCTCCAAGTTGGTCGTTTAAACATATATTAAGTGCATCGTGGGTTCAAGGACTGACTCCTGAAAGCTCCACCTCCTAATTCATTATTAATTAATATATCATCTCTCTCACTGTGTCTACCGTTTGTCAAGTGCTTCATCATCCAGTGGGAGTGTCTTTCCAGATACTCTATTGGGGGTGTCCTCCCAATTACTCGAGTGGGAGTACACCCGTATATTAAAGTTAATACTATAGTGGGAGTACTCTCTCAGACACTCTAGAATGATTAACCGTGTCACAACTGTGATGCACTGAACTCAAGCCTTCTGGCAGTCTTGGAATATGCACTCCATCATTTCTTACATAATCTTCATCCTGTCGCAAAATTCTGTTAGGTTAAGCGAGCCTTTGTTGGCGCTCCGTGGCGAATTCAATTTCTTCCAAGTGGTCTACGTTGTCTCTAATCAATCTTATTTTTTAATGTCGATATTACAGTGTATTTTTTAGAAGCTCAGAGAAGAACAAGTTCTGCTTTTGGCCACAAGTTCAGCAGGTGCCGGCTGCTGTCACCCTTAAGAATCAGTACTCGTTCTGAATCCTGATTGACTGATTTGATGCGTGGCTACCAGCCAGACTCCAAGTCCACAGCCACGGTCTCCTGGTGAATGATGCAAATGCCACCTTCTTTTACGGACATGAAGATAAGCCGCTCTTATCTGTATGCGCTTCATACTTTGCTTTTGTTATGTATACAATCAAGGAAGTCATTATCATCCTTCCAGCTTGACGACAGGGGCCGTAGATCTAATGTAACTGATTTCAGCCGTTCCAAATCATTAAAGTGAAAGAAAACTAATAAATATTTGGCAGATTAATTAAAGTAATGAGTCCGGAGAATTAAAAGAATTAGTTTTACTTTATTCTGGCTCCACCAACCTGATGAATAGCTTGAAAATGTAAGCATGCTTATCATCAGTCTTAGAAATGTAGCCTTAACAAATATAATGTACTCACGATCAAGATAGTGTTAAACTTTACTACCCTCTGTACAGCTACTTATTTGAGACATAGAGTACACGTCCCGTGTGACCGGACCTAAAAATTGTCACATCAAGTTCAAGTTCAAGTATGTTTATTGAGATAAGCAAGAAATACATCTCAAAGGGATAGAGTAGCTTAGGCTATTTCTACCCCCCTTGTCACATCACTTTCTCTCGGGTCAACTTACATGATATAAAACTGTATGTCTGTCACACTAGGTACTCTGACGGAGGTCACGTTACATACCGTCACCACTCCGTTTAAGCATTAGAGAGTATCACTGGGCAACATAACCCTCCAAGTTATAGTTTAATTTTATAAAATCCTATGAAGTCCTATCTTGCTGGAAAGAATACAAAAAATGGTATCACTACATAAAGATGGAGAAACGACAACGTATCGGTCCGTCGTGGACCATTATCAAGTCGTAAGTGAGGGTGAGAGAGATTGATGAAGATTAAGCCACCACAAGAGGCTTAATGACCTGATAAAGACGCTTAATATTCATGCTCCTGAATAGCCCGTAGGTGGTAGATGTTCGGAGTGAATGTGGTCTCTCAGTGTGTAACATCCTGAAGTGTGTTTTGTGGGTCTCTGAGAGATTAAAGCAATTATAGGTGGTATCCTAGCAAAAAGAATATATATATATATATATATATATATATATATATATATATATATATATATATATATATATATATATATATATATATATATATATATATATATATATATATATATATATATATATCAACATTTGAAACATGGAGTATGGAGTCAGCCTACACCACATCACTGCCTAATGCATTCCATCTGTTAACTACTCTGACACTGAGAAAGTTTTTTCTAACGTCCCTGTGGCTCATTTGGGTACTCAATTTCCACCTGTGTCCTCTTGTTCGAGTATCCTTCCATGTTAAACAATTTATCTCTATCTACCCTGTCGATTCCTTTTAGAATTTTGTTGGTAGTGATCATGTCTCCCCGAGCTCTCCTATCTTCCAGCGACTTTAGGTTCATTTCATGCAGCCTTTCCTCTTAACTCATGCCACTTAGTTCTGGGACTAGCCTAGTGGCATGCCTTTGAACTTTTTTCCAGCTTAGTCCTGTGCTTGACAAGGTACGGGCTCCATACTGGGGCCGCATACTCCAGGATTGGTCTTACATATGTGGTATACAAGGTTCTAAATGATTCCTTAAACAGGTTCCTGAAAGCAGTTCTGATATTAGCCAGCCTCGCATACGCTGCCGATATTATTCTTTTTATGTGAGCTTCAGGAGACAGGTTTGGTGTGATATCAACTCCTAGATCTTTCTCTCTGTCCGTTTCATGGAGGATTTCATCTCCCATTCGGTATCCTGTTTCTGGCCTTCTGTTTCCACTGCCTAGTCTCATTACCTTACATTTTTCTGGGGTTGAACTGTAGTAGCCATTTGTTAGACCATTCATTCAGTTTGTCTAGATAAACTTGTAGCCTCATACTACCTTTTTCTGATTTAATCCTCCTCATAATTTTTGCATCATCGGCAAACATTGAGAGGAACGAGTCTATTCCTTCTGGGAGATCATTCACACATATCAGAAACAGTATATGTCCAAGGACTGAACCCTGTGGGATTCCACTGGTGACACTTCGCCAATCTGAGACCTCGCCCCTCACAGTGACTCGCTGTCTTCTGTTGCTTAGGTACTCCTGATCAACCAGGCTGTGACTCATACGTCAGGCTGCGAGCAGCCGCGTCCAACAGCCTGGTTGATCAGTCCAGCAACCAGGAGGCCTGGTCAACGACCGGGCCGCGGGGACGCTAAGCCCCGGAGGCACCTCAAGGTAACCTCCCTTATACAATGGAGTTCCTTCCCTTTCACTCCTGCCTGCATCTCCAGCTTGTGCACTAGTCTCTTGTGTGGTACTGTGTCAAAGGCTTTCTTGCAATCCAAAAATACGCAGTCTGCTCACCCCTCTGTTTCTTGCCTGATTTTTGTTGTCTGGTCGTGGAATTCAATTAATTCTATGAGGCATGATGTGTCATCCCTGAATCCATGCTGATGTTGTGTTACAAAGTTCTTTCGCTCTAGATGTTCCACTAGTTTTTTTCGCCCAATCTTTTCCATCAACTTGCATGGCCTGCAAGTTAGGGACACTGGTCTGTAGTTTAGTGCCTCCTGCCTATCTCCTTTTTTTTGTATATCGGGACTACATTAGCAATCTTCCAAATTTTTGGCAGCTCCCCTGTTATCAGTGATTTGTTATACATTATGGAGAGTAGTAGGCACAGTGCATCTGCTCCTTCCTTTAGTATCCATGGTGAGATTCCATCTGGGCCTATAGCCTTTGTCACATCCAACACTAGCAAAAGCTTCCTCACCTCCTCACTGGTAATCCCAAAGTCCTCTAGCGGTGTCTGGTTATCGATTCCCTCTCTTATCTCTGGAACTTCTTCTTGCTCTAATGTGAAGACTTCCTGGAATTTCTTATTGAGTTCCTCACACACTTCCTTGTCGTTTGTAGTGAATCTGTCTGCCTCCCATCCTCAGTTTCATTACCTGTTCCTTCACTGTTGTTTTCCTCCAGATGTGGCTGTGCAGTAACTTAAGTTGAGTCTTTGCTTGGTTTGCTATGTCATTTTCATATTGCCTTTGTGCCTCTCTTCTCACCCTGACATATTCATTCCTGGCATTCCGGTACCTTTCTCTGCTCGCTAGTGTCCTATTATTTCTATAGTTTCTCCACGCCCTTGCACTTAGTTGCTTAGCTAGCTTACATCTCTGATTAAACCATGAGTTCCTCATCTGCACTTAATTTTTTTCCTTTTTGACTGGGACGAACTTGTCTGTCGCCTCCTTACATTTCTGTGTGATGAAGTCCATCACGTATGTATGTATGTATGTATGTATGTATGTATGTATGTATGTATGTATGTATGTATGTATGTATGTATGTATGTATGTATGTGAAAATTGGATAAGAATTGTGTTTCACTTTTGTAAATACACATTTTTAATCACATTCTGTGAATGAGTATTCAATAACCAACTGTACTATGTGTAAGGAAGCATATTTCGAACCCATATTATATAGGACAGCCATAAATATATGCCCCTGTCCATAGATGACAGAAGAATATATATATATATATATATATATATATATATATATATATATATATATGTATATATATATATATATATATATATATATATATATATATATATATATATACATATATATATATATAAATATATAAATATATAAATATATATATATATATATATATATATATATATATATATATATATATACATATATATATATATGTATATATATATATACATATATATATATATATATATATATATATATATATATATATATATATACATATATATATATATGTATATATATATACATATATATATATATATGTATATATATATACATATATATATATATATATATATATATATATATATATATATATATAAATAAATATATATATATATATATATATATATATATATATATATATATATATATATATATATATATATATATGCTGTTTAACATTGTAAACGTTTGGCAGCATCTGTGGCAGAAAATTAACTCGAAAAAACAGACGTCCACCTCCATAGGCTTCCCTTCTTCATGTTGAAGACAACCTACTCAAGTTGTTCTTTACTCAAATGAAACCTTGATCGAATACCTCGTCCACCTCCACTGAAATATTTATATATAATAGCTCTTAGGATAATAAATGTAGCAATACAAAATAATTTATGCTAACTGGATAAATTTAAATTATAAAAAAGACGGGAAAATACTAGATTAGCAATAAGGTTGTCGATTGCTCGATTTCTCTCAGTTAGTTTTCATTAGTCAACACTGCTCTAAATATTGGTGTGGACTTGAGAGGAAGGCACAGCTGAAGTATACATGCAAATGAGTGAGAAACATTAGAGGAAATATATTAAGGTATGGGAACACATATCATGATAAAACTTATAACAATGGATTTAAATTGATAAAATATAGGGTAGCAAGGGATATTAATAAATATTGTTTTGGTAATAGCGCTCTAAAGGAAAACTTATTTTTGTAAAGGAAGCTTCCGGTTTGTTAAGGAAACGTCCCAATATATGATTACATTGTCTGCAAAGGGTGGAGGTCATATTGTAACGCTAGCAACAATCAATCCTGTACCATTGTAGCCCGACTGAATGTCACCATTGAACGATCACTGACCACCAAGTACTGCTGTTATTGTACAAGTATGGTAACACTCACTGTAATGGTTGCTATAACTTGTATGTACCCCTTTAGCCTGTAATAATTACATTGATATAACCCCAAACAACTGGAAGAGTGCAGTAAACTACACCCTCGACTGTCTAAGGAGAGGATAGGCAAATGGCACCAATATCCGTGGTGGACAGGGCATGTAGGGAAGGGAAGGAGAAGAGGGAAGAAGAGAGAATGCGGGAAGGAGGAAGGAGTAAATAAAGAAGGGAAAGAGAGAGAGAGAAGAGCCTACCATGTTTCATTGTTACAATATCTGCAAGGGGAGAAGGTCGTGTTCCCTACAGGTTAGAGGTTATATCTGCAAGGGTCAGAGATTATGTCTGCAACAATGCTCTACCGAGGCTGTAATTTACTCTTGTATTTATAATTGTCTTTAATTATGTTAGTAGGCTAGCTGGCCGCATTTTGTTGTTTTTCGACGTTTTTATTTAAAAATATCACGAGCACTACCTAGAAATTTTGAGTTATATATATAATTACGCCACAATGCTAATTAATGAAATATTTCACATATAAACAGACGATTCGAATGCTATTGGCGAGTTATCAAACTTTTAAGGCATTACAAAGACAAGTGAGGAGTGTGCAGGCCGGAGACTTCACCTGACGCCGCCGGCCAGACTCACGCCCTCTTGCTTGGGTGTGGCAACTGCAGGAGGCGCGGAGCAACACTGAGACAAGTTCCTGCTCATACTAGACAGTTGAAGCTGATTATAAAACATAGTTACGAAAGTAATTTTTAGTTTTGATACCCAGGTCGAGACAATGATGAGTTGACAGGAACATGAGTATAGTGAACGCCACGGATAGTACACGATAACCTGCAGAGTTACCTAATTCATGCAACATTACAGAAATATTAATGACCCAGACTTTCGTTTGTCTATTTATACATATTGATATCACATCAGTTAGTCACCACGGGACAATGTGTCTCCTAATACATCGTATAGCATAAGGTAAATCCATTGAGCATGACGTGCAGAACAGTGAGATGTGTGACGTTGCATGCAGGATGTCTGCAACACCTGGTCAAGCACACTACAGTGCTAAGCTGTGTCTACCAACTTGGCATCTCAATCGATGACAAAAAGAGAGGCCTTGAGCTAAATTAGTATAAGACTGTTTATATTCAACAGTTGAGTGCATAATTTTGGCATACATTTATTTGTTTATTATTTTGTTGCAATACTGTACTTATACACAAATGGTTGCATATCCTATAGGAACTTATTGAAGGTATGAGGCAGTGTGAGTTCTGACGTCACTAGCCGGTGTTCTGCCCCCGCCCGCTACACCCTCAGAGTTATCCTGCCTCCACACCCACACCCAAGCCCCTCAGAGTTATCCTGTCTCCTCACCCACACCCAAGCCCCTCAGAGTTATCCTGCCTCCTCACCCTCACCCAAGCTAAGGCCCGCTACACCCTCAGTTATCCTGCCTCCTCACCCACACCCAAGCTAAGGCCCGCTACACCCTCAGAGTTATCCTGCCTCCTCACCCACACCCAAGCTAAGGTCCGCTACACCCTCAGTTATCCTGCCTCCTCACCCACACCCAAGCTAAGGCACGCTACACCCTCAGTTATCCTGCCTCCTCACCCACACCCAAGCTAAGGCACGCTACACCCTCAGTTCTCCTGCCTCCTCACCCACACCCAAGCCCCTCAGAGTTATCCTGCCTCCTCACCCACACCCAAGCTAAGGCACGCTACACCCTCAGTTATCCTGCCTCCTCACCCACTCCCAAGCACATTCACTTTGCGCAATAAACATCATATTATAGCGGTGTACTTCATCATGGTTCAGTCAGTAGTGTGCACCTCTGGGGAGCTCTTGGAGGCGAGTTCGATCCCATGTAAATGCCTCATTATTTTCTCACACTAGCAATTTTTCTCACACACACACAGGGAGCAATTTCATCTCCAGTTCCCTCAGAACGTGTTATAACCAGAGTCAAACATTACCGAATACCAGTTCTTTTACGGGAAGTCATTTACAAAATTAAATTTAAGATGGAATTACACGGGAACGAATTATATTGACCAAGCAAGTGAAGTAACATGGACCGGAAGCTCCTGCTTCATATTTTTGTTATAATGTTCAGTATTCGGTTGGATTAGTTGGCTTAGGCTATGAAATGTATATGTTTATCTCTCAGAATGTTCGGTAATATGTTTATTGTTTGTGATGTGTGTCTATGTATTAACACGATGTACTGAACGGAGTGAGAATAGCTTGAGCTACCTCATCCCTTTGTGTGTATTTTACCTCAATAAACTTATTTCAATTTCAATTCAAGGGTAATCAGGTTAGGTGGCACTATCTCCATTAATTGAAAGCCACTCGTCTAACAGCCACCTAAGAGACTACTCTTCTCCAGGCTGTATCTTAGTGTTTTGTGCTGTCTTCAAGCCGAATGTTCAAGACACGTCATATTGAGTTATAACTCTACAATAACCTGTATCCAAATGATACAACTCTACATGTCTTTATATACAGCTCCCCATAAGTCCTTATATACAGCTGCCCATAGGTCTTTATACACAGCTCATACACCTCTGACCAGGTCAGATGTTAGATCAATACTGGCTTATGCAGCGGCGTAGAATCTACACCATGTGAAGCATAAAACCAAAATTGAAAAGTACAGAGACTGGTGTCAGAGCCAAGGTTAAGCTATAAGAAGTTATTAATTTAACTATATCTCACAACCCTAGAGGGTAGAAGAAATAGAAGGGATATGATCACAACATACAAGATACTGAGGGAAATAGACAAGGTGGAATAAGAACAGTCTCTTTAAATTGAAAGAAAATGTGAGAGGACATTAGTAGAGATCGCAACAAATGAGCCGAAGGAATAAATGTAAGGAAATCCCAGTACGGGCGGTCAACATGGGGATTGCACTGCAAGAAGAGGCTTTGGAAGCCATTTCCATCAACAAGTTTAAAGTCAGATTCGACAAGGAATTCGAACATTAGGATAGATAAATTATAACTGAAAATGTACAATAAGGCTAGTAGGAGGGGCATCAAGAGCTAGAGCTCACTCTCCCCGTTGACACTGGTAGGTAAGCACTGGTAGGTAAGGTAAGTACACAGCTCACCGTGGCCCTGTATCCTCTGCCATCCTTCAGAAATCTAAATTGCGTACCTCTTAATGGCTTTGTAACTGCACTGCTCCTCTTTGCATGAGGCTGTAACTAAACTGCGCACCTCTCCACGGGCTTGTGATTGAACTGCGCATTTCTTCACGGGACAATCTTTGCAGTTTAGTGCCCCATGGGCATGTATCATTCGCACCTGGTGACGGCACCATAAATCTTATTTTTAGTTTTATCAGAATAAAATTTATGATAAACATTTATTTATTGAATTCAATTGCAGAATTAAATATTAGATGGAGAGACAGAGCAAGAGGAGAGGGAAGGGAAGAGTCATCTTGGAGAGAGAATGCTTCACATGACAACAGCGCCACCCAGCGACGCAGTTGACGCTCTCTTCTTGCCTTGCTTAAGAAAACGGTGTATGATGATTCATGCTTCATTTGCGCCTTACTGTTCTACATTCGTAGCTTCGCTGTATTCCATCACGCAAGATGCAGCTGACGTTATGTCCTGCCGTTGCTTATGGCAACGTTCAATAACATCAGTGACGCAGTTGATGCTCTTCTCTTGCTTTAAGTGTAAGTCTTATTTAGCGGAGGCGGCTAAATAATAAATTATTTCATAAATTCTTTTAAGACTGCTATTGGGCACGTATATCTTTATCTATCAAACAGAATGTCTATCTTTCTCTGTTTAACTGTTTGTTTATCCGTCTAATGCAAGAGATGCTTGGGGGTTATCCTCACCCAACTTTCCAAGATAACACATGATTGCAGTGTCACAGGACAGTCGGGGGTCAGCCCCAGTGCCATATTTTAGGAAATATCGGCTTCTGTAGCGACCACTGCAATTTAGATGTCTAAAATCAGGGATTTGTTTTCTGTTGAGCTTCTTAGCAGTTTTTCAGTAATTCATAGTATTACACTTTCTGAAATAGAAGGGGGGGAAAGGAGAGAATGTTGGACGATAGGGAAGGAGAGAGGGATGAAGAGCGGTAAAGAGGGTGGAAGATGAGAAGGGAGAGGAGAGGTGAAGAAAGGGGTGATAGGAGAGAAGAGGGGAGAGGTTGGAATAGAGGGTGGATATAGGAGCTGGGGATGGAAGAGAAGCCCTGGCACAATAGTTGCCTCCATCTATTAATTTATATGAGAACCAAGACGGTCGGCGTTCAATCCCCGACCGTCCATGTGGTTAGACACATTCCTTTCCTCCATCCTGTTCTAAATCCTTATCCTCATATCCCTTCCAAATTCTATATAGTTGGAATGGCTTAGTGCTTTCTCATGATAATTACCTTTTCCCTCCACAAATGGAATCGCATGCAGAGAAGCTTGATGTTCTCTGCAACTGAGGCATAGCCTTTAGGAAAGTTGCAGGTTCCCTTCCGCCTAGAGTAGCCGTCTGCAGTAAAGCTGCAAGTTCTCTGTATGACTAACCATCCTGCGAGATGGAGACTCAGTATCACTGCTACCTTATTCACTCTCGTGTTGATGATATCCTCATAATGCACCCAGAGTCTGCCAGTGCAGACTACTTATCACGTGCCTCTGTATGACTAACCATCCTGTGTGATGGAGATTTTTAGCATCACATAGCTAGTGACACACTGTACTCCCCTTCATATAGTCTAGGGTAGCTGCACAAATGCAGATGTACCTAATGTATTAACAAAAAAAATCTCTGCATTACATAGAACTCGTGACTTTATTTGTCACTGGTGTTACGGACCCGAGCCCAGCGTCCGAGCACGGAGCAGTGACGACCGCGCCATCTGTGGGTCAGCTCCCGAAACCCCCTCCAAATGGACGACGCCATCTAGTGAGGACGAGATATACTGGCCACAAGGGCTAGTTTCCCGTCCTAATCAGCTCGTGACATAGCCGCTGCTGACCTCTGGTGAGGTGACGCTTAGACAGCAACGCCATCTATGGAGTGGATAGGTGGGCGTTTGCGTCTAAGCCTGTAAGTGAGGTGCCCTAGAGTGTAACTAGTACTGATGACGTGTCTGATTACAGAGTCGACCTGGGACTGCTGTAATGGAAGTTGGATCAGTCTACCCAAGGCAGCCGTAGAACCTCCACGCATTTGCTGCTGAAGCTGTGAGTCACCCCCCCCCCCTTCCCGGATGAACACTGTTGTGTTAGCCTGCCTGTGAGGTGGCAGAACCAGGGATTGTCGTACCCGGGGCTGACTGGTGGAGAAGACTAGCCACTGGGGTGTTGTGGTGAGGAGAGTGATCTGTGAAATCACACGAGGCTCCTGCCTAGGGCTCGCAACCCTAGTATCGGTCGTGGAGTGGCCTAACCAGCGGAACTGATTGGAACCTGCCAGCTACAGGCTGGATTTGTGGTTGAAGGCCTCCACGACGGTGCCCCCAGTGGAACTGTGATTTGGCTGGCCTGTGGCCAGGGTAGACTCGAGAGAATCAAAGGATTCATCGTGAGGCCACAAGAAGAGGACCAAGGGCTAAGCATCGTTGAGCACCGTGGAACACTCTGCGTCTTCAGAGGAAGACCATATTGTATATTATAGTGTTTATACCCCCCCCCCCTGTGTGATAATTTATTTATTTATTTATTGGTGATGGTAATTATATATTAAGTTTAGTTAATTTGTATCCCTTCCCCTTTAATTTACTTGCGTTACGGAACACACCTCTTGAAAACCACTACTAACTTGGGGCCGGATACCCAAGCTCTATTAACATCAGAGAAAGAACCCAGTTGCGACCCAAGAGGGCCGTAACAACTGGCAAGAAAATGACTGACTGGTTCGATCATGCGGTCTTTGATGATGCTGTTCCAGACTACAAAGGATGGATACCTAAGGCCCCACAGTAATTGGTAAGCTGGACCTTTGACCTTCATCTGCTCCCAAATTGGGAGCGCCTTAGGGTGAGCTGAACCTCTGAGTGATTTTCCACCACCCGCGCACTTAGTCACAAACGCCATTATTAATATCGCTGACGTGACCAGTGTCCGTCCATTAATTAAGGGACATTGCTTATGACGTGCGGAACATTCAGGAAGATCATTGACAACTTTCATTTTGACCCAAAGGGCAAGTTTATTGGGCAGGATAACTCATCCCCATAGGAAAAAAACTAGCTGGGTTCAAACTGTTACTTCTACCCAGACACAACTGAGACTTACCTAACTGTCTCAGGTTTATTAACACTCTCTCAGGTATCGATCGACAAAATGAAAAGAATCCAAAGCCCCAGGTGTGGATGGAATTCAATCCAAAATCGTAACTGAATTGGCTGATGACCTGTGTCTACCACCGAAACTTCTATTAACAAAGTTTCTGGACCAAGGGCTAGTACCCCTAAATTGGAAATATGCAAATGTCATCCCTATATTTAAAAAAAGCAGACTCAACCCGTCCTCTTACAAATTACGTCGATTTTCGCTCGTAATTACTTCGCTTTTCTGCTGGACGTTTGAAAGAAAGCCCAGCCGAAAACTTCCGGTCAACCAGCCTAGCCTCACATATCTGCCCGCTCATGGAGAGAATCCTAAAGGAGGGAATCATTTCAAAATCAACACAACATGATTTTGATAAAAATTAATCCTGCCTTACAAACATGCTCACATTCCTGGAAACGGTAAACAGCAATTCAGAGAACTTCCAGTAGACGTGGTATACGTGGACGTCTTAAAGCTTTCGATAAGATACCACGTGAAACACGGGTAAGGAAATTACAAGCACATCCAACATCGAATAAATGGTAAAATAACAAAATGGATAAAACGTAAACAAAACAGTAGACCCAAATGGAAATTAATCTGACAAAAATATGTTGAGTGGAACCTTGGGTATTCCATGTGTGGAATATGTGGTATAAAAATAGGTGGAACCTTTTCATGTGGAACCATAAAAAGGGAATTTCATGTGAGAGTGGAATACCCTTATATATATATATATATATATTTATATATATATATATATATATATATATATATATATATATATATATATATATATATTTATATATATATATATTTATATATATATATATGAATGAAAACTCACACCCCAGAAGTGACTCGAACCCATACTCCCAGAAGCAACGCAACTGGTAACTACAGGGGAAGTGGCTCAAATAGCCTCGGCTATCACTTCCTTTTGACGGCCGTGATGGTCAAGCGGATTAAGGCGCCCTGTAGTTACCAGTTGCGTTGCTTCTGGGAGTATGGGTTCGAGTCACTTCTGGGGTGTGAGTTTTCATTCGCATATAGTCCTGGGGACCATTCAGGCTTGTTCGCATTTGTGTTCCTCACGTGTGCCCCAAAGAATGAGGTGATTTGGTGAAATGCTATGCCCAAGATTACCATCCGAGTTGCCGTCGGGGAAGTGGCTCAAATAGCCTCGGCTATCACTTCCTTTTGACGGCCGTGATGGTCAAGCGGATTAAGGCGCCCTGTAGTTACCAGTTGCGTTGCTTCTGGGAGTATGGGTTCGAGTCACTTCTGGGGTGTGAGTTTTCATTCGCATATAGTCCTGGGGACCATTCAGGCTTGTTCGCATTTGTGTTCCTCACGTGTGCCCCAAAGAATGAGGTGATTTGGTGAAATGCTATGCCCAAGTTGCCGTCGGGGAAGTGGCTCAAATAGCCTCGGCTATCACTTCCTTTTGACGGCCGTGATGGTCAAGCGGATTAAGGCGCCCTGTAGTTACCAGTTGCGTTGCTTCTGGGAGTATGGGTTCGAGTCACTTCTGGGGTGTGAGTTTTCATTCGCATATAGTCCTGGGGACCATTCAGGCTTGTTCGCATATATATATATATATATATATATATATATATATATATATATATATATATATATATATATATATATATGTCGTACCTAGTAGCCAGAACGCACTTCTCAGCCTACTATGCAAGGCCCAATTTGCCTAATAAGCCAAGTTTTCATGAATTAATTGTTTTTCTACTACCTAACCTACCTAACCTAACCTAACCTAACTTTTTCGGCTACATAACCTAACCTAACCTATAAAGATAGGTTAGGTTAGGTTAGGTAGGGTTGGTTAGGTTCGGTCATATATCTACGTTAATTTTAACTCCAATAAAAAAAAATTGACCTCATACATAATGAAATGGGTAGCTTTATCATTTCATAAGAAAAAAATTAGAGAAAATATATTAATTCAGGAAAACTTGGCTTATTAGGCAAATCGGGCCTTGCATAGTAAGCCAAAAAGTGCGTTCTGGCTACTAGGTATATATATATATATATATATATATATATATATATATATATATATATATATATATATATATATAATATGTCGTACCTAGTAGCCAGAACGCACTTCTCGGCCTACTATGCAAGGCCCGATTTGCATAATAAGCCAAATTTTCCTGAATTTATATATTTTTCTAATTTTTTTCTTATGAAACGATAAATCTGTCTATTTCATTATGTATTAGTTAATTTGTTTAAATTTGAGTTAAAACTAACGTAGATATATGACCGAACTTAACCAACCCTACCTAACCTAACCTAAACTAACACAACTAAGTCAATAATTTATGCTCCTAATATAATATAATAATAATAATAATAATAAACTAATTGGAAACAATTTATTAAAAATAAAAAAATCACTCGGCCTATTAGGCAAATCGGGCCTTGCATAGTAGGCCAAGAAGTGCGTTCTGGCGGAAAATCCACAGATAAATAGGAAAGGAAGATGAACGTTTCAACCGATCAAAGCCGTTGTCAACACCAGACTGGCTATAAGAAGGGTACAGGCCAACAACTAGATACGGGAGACATCTCCTGTCACGCAGGGTGCAGTCGCACCTCCACAGATCTCCAGTATCAGCTCTTGATACTGGTAATGACTCAAAACGGCCACCACTTACGGGCTATTCATGCCCGTGCCACCTTTTGGGTGGCTTAATCTTCATCAATCAATCAATCACAACTAGAACCTGACCACCCATCCCCAGGGAAAGAATTACCCGGAAACAGGTATAGATTAGCTTAGAATAGTCAAAAGGATTAAGCGGTCAGAGAATAACTATGAAAGATTAAAGAAAAAGTCTCACTGAACACACAATATATGAATATAATATTGTAATGAGACACCGTAACCCTCCCTATCAGAATTTTTTTTTAAATTGTTGTGCAACAGTTTAAGTAAGTTTAAGAAAAAAAATTATAACTGTAAACCAGACATGACAAGGCTGATCTCATCGAGAACATTAAAATACTGAACAAGTTGGAGGATATTAATCCAGACCACTTCTTTAAAAGGTCTAATCTAACACATACAAGGAGTAAAACGGGAGTAACGGCCACAATGCAGGACAGAAAACAGGAGATGCTTTTTCACCCAAAGAATTATAAATCCACGGAACCGCCTACCTGCCGAAATCGTAAATGACAAGACAGTTGGAAAAAATCCCCAGGAACAATTGGGAGACCTTCGACAAGCCGGCAATTTCCTGTCCTCGTCGAAGCCACTAGAGAGATAGTGGCCCCTCAGGTAAATTCAGGCAAATATATTACCATCGTTAACAATAAAATGGTATGACATGGTTTTTTAATATATTCATCCAGGGCCGCACTAATTATTGACGATATATATATATGATGTTACACAACACTTGTGTTGGTTCGGTGCTTTTATAAAATGAATCGATTTAGTAAGTTAATAATCATTTATGTTGCGACTCTTCTGGCGACCCTCCCACCGGGATGTTGTCTTATAATGGTCACAAATGTGCACTGTTTTTCCCAATGGAAACTTACGACACCAGAAGCTGCTAGAGCCATGAGACTCCTAGCTGTTTGCTAAACAAATAAATACATTTTACTGTCCCTTAACAACGTGGCTGTTTACCAAGCAAAAAGTGGTCGACTTTTATATACATATTTATTTCCTTTGAATATTCATTCATATCTTATGATTATAAATTGAAAAATAAGTTTTATGTATGTAGGTTCAGAGTCGTCGCCAAACATGGTTAAGAGTCTTAAACCCCAGCAAACTCTCTTCAGATCATGCAGCTCTTCTCATACAATGACATCATGGGGGATAATTACAACGTTAAACATAGTCACTGAAACGGTGTATAATTATCTAACAACAAACATAATGTTGAGCTCATCTCTATTGCTTACAAATACCAAAGCAGGTGGATTTTGCTATTAGGATCAAATGTGGCCCAGTTATGAGGTTCGTAGACAAGTCTCACATTGTACACACACTAAGTGAAGGAAGGTGGAGATGACAGATAAAACCGAGGTGGGGCGATGATGCTGTAGCGAGTCACCCTCAAAGTAGAGAAAATAGGAATGAAGCCCCACGCGAGATCCTGCCCGTCTCTCCGCACATTACGAGGCTATATTTGGACCCACTATACTTGGCTGCCGTCGAAGTCTACCACGGTTACTCTACAGATATCTCATACAAAGCTTTTATTGCGTTTGTATACAATTGCCTATGCGCAGTACTTGAGTTTTTTTCAAATTTCTTTGAAAATAACTTGTACGCTTTCTCAAGTTCTTGAAAGTCATACGGTAGCCTAGTTTGTTCGACTGCTCCTAGGATGTTTTGGATGACATGGAGGAGACGTTAAGCTCCCAGGCGACAGTGATGTATCATCTAGTTCACACCTAATGTGTTTCTTGTACTTACACAGGTGGTGTAAAGTCAGTTTCTCGTTGTGGATCAACGTCCACCTGGGAACACAGAGCCATGGGTGGCTATTCCACACAGGGGGGAGGGGAGGCTGTCCCTCTCAGAGGGGGTAGCTGGTGTTAACACAGTGTATCAGCTGGTGTTAACACCAGCTGATGTTAACGTGATACAATGATGTCATTGTATCAGCTGGTGTTAATACAGTGTATCAGCTGGTGTTAACACAGTGTATCAGCTGGTGTTAACACAGTCTATCAGCTGGTGTTAACACAGTGTCTCAGCTGGTGTTAAGACAGTGGATCAGCTAGTGTTAACACAGTGTATCAGTTGGTGTTAACACAGTGTATCAGCTGGTGTTAACACAGTGTATCAGCTGGTGTTAACACAGTGTATCAGCTGGTGTTAACACAGTGTATCAGCTGGTGTTAACACAGTGTATCAGCTGGTGTTAACACAGTGTATCAGCTGGTGTTAACACAGTGTATCAGCTGGTGTTAACACAGTGTATCAGCTGGTGTTAACACAGTGTATCAGCTGGTGTTAACACAGTGTATCAGCTGGTGTTAACACAGTGTATCAGCTGGTGTTAACACAGTGTATCAGCTGGTGTTAACACAGTCTATCAGCTGGTGTTAACACAGTGTATCAGCTGGTGTTAACACAGTGTATCAGCTGGTGTTAACACAGTGTATCAGCTGGTGTTAACACAGTGTATCAGCTGGTGTTAACACAGTCTATCAGCTGGTGTTAACACAGTGTATCAGCTGGTGTTAACACAGTGTATCAGCTGGTGTTAACACAGTCTATCAGCTGGTGTTAACAGTGTATCAGCTGGTGTCAACACAGTCTATCAGCTGGTGTTAACACAGTCTATCAGCTGGTGTTAACACAGTGTATCAGCTGGTGTTAACACAGTCTATCAGCTGGTGTTAACACAGTGTATCAGCTGGTGTTAACACAGTATATCAGCTGGTGTTAAGGAGGCCTGGTCGATGACCGGGCCGCGGGGTGGCAGATCCCCGAAATCATCTCGAGGTTAACCTCAAGGTAACGCAGCGACAGTGAAGCAGTGTACATCATAAAGAGACAGCATGGAAATCCAATAAATTTTATGACATAAATTGAACTTCACACTGAAATTCACTCTTTTTGTGTTCGAGTCATGCCGTGTCTTGTTCAAATATTGTTACGACACCAATTAATTTATTTGCATATAAACAAGTGGTTAAAGGTATGTTTTGTAGTGCCTTGATCAAAATGACTGTTGGGTGCTGCTTTCAGATGTTTCGAACCAGATGTTTCGCTAAATAATTATTTGCATGCTTTTATTTTATTTGTTTATTTGTGTTGGTAGTGGCTAGGCCTATAAAGGGGGGGGGGTAGTAGGGGCCCCAGTAGCAAAGTCGGGTTCCTTATCGACTCACAATCGGGAATTCCGGGTTCGAATTCCGGGCGGGACAGAAATAGTTTGGCGCGTTTTTTTTATCACCTAATGCAGCTGTTCACCTAGCAGTAAATAGGCACCCATGAGTTAGGCAGCTTGTTGTTGGGTTGTTATTGTGGGTGAAGGGGGGGGGGGATCAGTAATACGACCTTGGGGGGGGGTTGGCGATATAAGCCTAACATTTATATATACACTCTGGCTGCCTGTCCCCCGACACAGTGAATTATTATTAATTGAGCAATGTTTATTATGAGCATCAGTAATTGATCGATCACGTCGATCCAGTTATGAATTGCTGCCACTATTCTGCCATATTTTTCCACGGTATTATACATGTGTCACGTTTGACTTACACTTGGTTCTTTTGGGTTAAGTTTAAATTAAATGAGGATATATTTTTTTTAACTAGTCGGGTTTCCAAGACGCCACACGTGACACATCTCGTCAATCTCTGTGGATGAATTATTGCCTATTTATTATAGAACAGTTGGAAATTGTACTTGTATAAAGGAGTAACTTGAGAATTGACTGAACTATGAATCCTAATTATACCTTATCTAAGGTTTGTGTATATATTAAATACAATTGTATCGTTGTGCTATAGAGACACAGTATAAATTAGGATGGAGTAACCAGCATGTACATTATAGTATCAGGCCAACTTGTCTTATTATCTAGTGGGCACAATATACAAGAGTAAAATTTATTTAACATTGAATTGATGCTATTTTTGTATATTGTGTCTACTGGGTGGAAGTACGGGACTCATGGACCTGTATCCAATTAGCACAGTGCGTCATAGGCTAACATCAGTCCATACACATAGAGTAATCGACACTAACGTGACTGCATCTATGAGTAAATTCCTAGAAGCCGTGATGAGGATTCGAACCTAAACTTTAGAAAGGGCGTGTGCGTGAGACAACCCACCGCATAGGTTCGAATCCTCTTCACGGCTCCTACGGATTCAGTCCTAATATTAGGTCAAGATTCATAATTCAAACGATACTTCAATTACTCTTAAAAAATAATAATTTTTCAATAAGGGTCTCTTTCCAAGACAATATATTTGGCTAGAAGAAAGTTAAAAAGTAGAGCTAATTAATTAACAAACTCATAATCCTTTCCACAATTTATCACTTTGTTCTAGGCTTCAGGGAACATATTTGTCAAGTTTAGATGTTATTAAATTGAAGTTGTATATATAGGCTCGTGTGAATATTTTAGGTTAAAAGCGAAGTGGAGAAGGAACGACTTGACCGTACCCTCGAGTATGTCTAAAGAGAAATGCTGTCACTCCAATATGGGGAAGTATCTAAATAAATAGTGAAGAATACAATAGGCTTGTATTCAAACAGAGCAGCACCTAATCGGCCTGTTACTGGCGTATCAACAATATGTCTGTACCACTAAATTAAAACTAAACCTTACATAAAAGTTCATTGTTCCTAAGATTGTTATATTGTCCCAGATCGCTACATAGTCGAATCTCTAACATGGTCCCGTGTCGGATATATAATTACATAATTGGTGAAAAAAGTTTGCTAATGGTCCGTATCTCATTAATATATTATGTTTCATATGAACTTCATACAAAATATCAAAACTTATATTATAAGTAATATAATACGATGTATTATTGTGTATGAATAAATTTATTTGTATTATTCATGTAATTCTATGAGGCTTTCGGTTGCTCTGTGGGTTGTTGCTGTTCAAGATTCGCTACCTGGAACAAAAAGTTCCAAGTAGCACGGGCTATGGTGAGCCCGTAGGGGGGGGGGGGTTTCAGGCCTCTACAAATATAAAACAAGTCATTTATATGCTTAAATGTGGTATATAATTCTTTTATTTGTAAAACTTATTGATAAATAATTTATCATATTTTAACATTAATTGTTAAGAGTATCATGTCTCTCGTAGAGAACATCAATCTTATTTGATTAGGGTGATTGAAATAATTCCTTTGTTAATCAACATTTAATGTTTATGTCCCTAAGGCTTCTTGAACAGTACCCATGGACCAACAGTGACTCTTGGAGATGTGTTTAGTTAATTTACTAATCACTCCATACACACTGCGACCAGTGGTGGAAGACACTAAGAGAACCGTATTGACCCGGGAGCTGAATCCCAATATTCGTTTAGATAAGCAAGTTACAGCATTGATGAGCTAGTTAAAGAATATGTTACCATATTTTAACGGCCTATTCACACTTTATCAAACTAACATAATTGTGATCCCCATTAAGAGGCTCTAAAGCAACAACTGAGTTCTAGTTTTAGTTTTAATTAGTGATTTATGGAACCCCCCACCCCTCACCCCGCCCCCCCATATCCATTCCATGGATGAGTGTTCCATAATGGGTCCAAGAGCTGGATCACAACAGTCTATAAGTTAAGCAATATACATTTCCTGTGAGCTAGTTATATATCATTTTATCTTGGGCTCAACACCCATGCAGTAACGTTTCCCGCGGCCTCTACCGTCATTATGCAAACTCGGAATACTTGACTAAGATGCATAATAGTACACAAATTTTAATGAAACACACTTTTTTATTTTATGTGAACAGTTTTGTTGATAGAGTTGTTTTTTGTACATTTAGTCAGATCTACTAGTAAAAGGCGAACTAGTCCCGTTGGCATGGGGTACCTGGAGCTTTGCAATTACTTTATTCGCTCTCGTGTTCTTGAGGATATCCTCATATTGCACCCAAAATTTGCCAGTGCTGGCTACTGAACGTACGGCCCTGTATGACTAACAGTCCTGCGAGATGGGGACTTTTAGTACCACTATTATCTTATGCACTCTTGTGTTCATGATATCCTTATAATGCACTCGGAGTTTGCCAGTGCAGACTACTTATCATATGCCTCTGTATGACTAACCATCCTGCGTGATGAGGATTTTTAGCATCACGTTGCTAATTTTTTGCACGCTGTACTCCCCCTTATATAGTCTATGGTAGCTGCACAAATGCAGATGTACCTAAAAATCCTTCAGCTTGTCTTATCGTACTAATTTTATGCTATACTGGGACGACCGGGCCGCGGGGACGCTAAGCCCCGGAAGCACCTCAAGGCACCACCTCAAGGTACTGTATATATATTGACAATATAAGCCTCACCGTTAATAAGCTATACAGTCTTCTATTGCAATGCATCTGTTCACTATAGCCACCACTGTAATGATTTGTATAAATCACTGACAAATAAGGCTTCTAAATCTAAATCTAATTTACACAGTATATAATTATAATAATTACGATTTCTGGTATTATTATGATTTATTTAGTAAATAATGTACTGAATTTGTATAAATTAACTCAGTTATAAATATTTAACCATTTTTGGAAAAAGTTTTGAATTTAAATTTAATTTCAGCAGGAGCTTAACAACAGGAATTTCAATATGGCGCCCAAATGACGTCAGCCAAGCCCTACTTTGGCAACACTAAACCCACTCTAGTAGAAATTATCTGTATTGTGTTTACAGATTGGGTGCATGAGTTGTGTTAGTGTAAAAAGTATATATATTAACGCTAAAATTGTGATATTGTTTTTAACAATAATGAGGCTGATTATATGGAAAACAAGGCGGCAGCCTTTCTAAGATAAATATTTCATCCACTGTTGTGTTATGTAGACATAGAAAAATCTCGTTTTCTATTGTTATAGGAATTGTAATGGCTGCACTCCGATAAACCTAACAAAACTTAATCCAACTAAATCTAACTTATACTAACCTAACCAATCGTAATTCGTAACTTTAGCTAATATAGTGCATGATCCCATAAAATAAAATGAAGTTTATTATTTGCTATACGAAAGATCGACCTTTGTATGTGTATTATTTAGTTGTCATATACATTCCTAGTATTAATGGGTTAATTAATACAACAAATTTTAATCTAGATCTAAGGCTTAACAAATAAATAACCTACTGTAAGTGAAATTCTTAATTGATTCGATGATGGTTTCAGTCAAGTGACTCATAATATGCAGATCAAATATATATATAGGCATAATTCTCGAATAGGCCTACATATAACGAAACTGAACGTGCCTTGTTACAATTCAATTTGTACTTAAGACAATTCGTCAATTACAGTTTTTAAAACTTAAATAACGTAACTTAGCCTAAGTTTGATTGAATGTTGCCGACGGAGGCGGCTATAGTTTATTGTGTATTCCCATATTCATCTTGTGACGGTAGCGCAAAAAACATTATAGAGGGCAATTCAGTTTCTTTATTTCTAATGCACCCCATACCCATCCTGTGGGCGGTGGTGTAAAGGATTACAGAGGCACATAATCGGTTCAGGAACTGAACCCTCTAGTTCGTTTAGCTAAGCAAATAACAATCTTTTGACGCTAGATTCAAAACTATTAATGTTATATATACATGTACACATACTCATGCATACATGTACATATACATACGTATACATATATACATACGTATACATATATACATACACATACATATTTAATCACCCACACAAATACACACATCAATAATCTTTTGTGTCACAAGTGACAAAAGGTCTTTATCAGACCTCAACGGAGATTATTACAATCACAATTGCATCTATCCTGCCCATCTTATAATTATAATGTGAGCTAGTTACAGAGAATTTACTATTTCAATGACTATGTATTTACAATTATACGTTAATGGTAGGTCTTTACGCTAATACTTAACTATTTTAACTATGTAGGTATCACAGGTCATGGGAAAGTTGCTGTTTATTATTATTAGTCTTCACACTACCTAGTAGAAGCGAGAGATGGATACAGTGCAAGGCTTTCAGATATTTAACCTTAGTAAAAGGATGGTTTTTCATTTCCTCCAGCATGAGTTTAGATTTATCTCTAAATGGCTCAATTTTATCAGTCTTAGATATAATGCTCGAGTGTGTGTCCCTGTCTTTGTCTACACACTTTACACTTTACTTCATCTACAGCCCTATATAAGCCCAACTGCCAGAGACACCTGTAGCCAAGTCTTATTCGAGCTGTGACAACGTCTGTTAATCTGCTGATGTTGTTACTTGCCCCGTACACATGTTTTGTTTGATACACTTTATATAAGTGGACAAAACGCTATGGGTGTTAGTGGCTGTGTTGCTAGCCCGGCACAGCATATACGAGCACGAATGTTATATACTCTCACAAACCCAATGTACCCTCTTATAAATAAATAAACAAATGTGTGTGCGTGTTTTAATTATATCCCTCGAAGATTTACATTTGTTGATGTACGTCTGTTTTATATTAGGATTCCCTTATAATGTGTGTTGTGTATTGTATTTAACAGACAAGTTTGCCGACAATATTTCCTAAATTAATAAATATATCTGTACCCTAGAAAAATAAATAAATATATTATTACAAATTATATATAAATTGTTTACATTACCAAACGGGTACAGAAAGACGCGTTGACGAAAACAACATGAAATATACCACATAATTAAGAAACAAATATAAAAACACATATAATATATATATTTATATATTTTCGAAGGATAGTGAGATATATTTTAGTATTGGGTAGAGTTAGAATAGAGAAAACGTGTAGTGTGCGAGGCGACCTCCCCCCCGTGGCCGAGTGGACGGTCCCGGGCGGGGTGCGCCTGCGCGGCAGTGGTGAGTGAGGAACTGTTCATGGAGGTACAGTACTGTAGACTCTTGCTCCGTAGTGTCAACTAACCTCTTGTTTACCTCACTCGTCTTCTAGCCTACTCACACCGACTGACACAATGGGTGACTCTAACAATACTACTAGCATTGCGGACTACCTAGCCCAACTCTTAAAGGATAAGAAACAGCTCGCAGCCTTCCCCAGTGTATTCATGCACGTCGAAAGACTTCTCGATGAAGGTAAGACACACCAACAATACTTTCTAACGTTGTCACCTCCGTAGCAGCGGCAGGAGCTTCTTCGAGTGTTGCGGACACACTTTGCATGTTAAGGGGAAGTAGGTGTAACAGTGAGAAGCTTCAAGGGTTTAGTTAAGCGGTGAGAGAGCGGGTTGTGGAGCCATTAACACGTTGTGGGAGAGTTAGCAGTGGGGGTAGTCAGCTGACGGGCCCCTGGTGGTGGTGGTGGCGGCCCACTCAAACCTCGCCGCTGAAAATAGTTTAGCAGCGTGGGGCTCTTGCTAAGGTGGGGGGCCAGGACTCTTGCTTGGGGGGGGGGCCAGGACTCTTGCTAAGGTGAGGGGCCAGGACTCTTGCTAAGGTGGGGCATGGTTCCTTGCTAAGGTGGGGGGCCGGGCTCTTGCTAAGGTCGGGCTCTCAGGCTACGCTGCTGCTCCTACACTAACAGTAACCCGTAATATAGCTAACTCCAGGGGGGTCCTGTAGACTGTTTTTAACAAGCATTAGATCGTTTTTTATTTTTGCACTGTTGCACTTGATGGAAAGCTTTTGACGCTGCTCTTATGCCATGAATGTGTGTAATTAACAGCGACAAGGTGTAGTGAGAGTGCAGGAGGTGTGGGTATAAATGAGATTACTAGAGAATTGGTGTTGGGATGAGGTTGGGAGGGTAGAGGGGGCACAGGTGCAGCGGCCCGCCAGACCCTCATCTCACCCTCCAGCAGAATGCCACCCACCAACACCACATCTCACCCCCACACAAACCACCCCCTTGTTGCTGAAGAATCTCCAGCCTCGTAAATTTAGAATTAGTAAGTGCCTCCGTGAATCGTAGGACTGTCTTTGAACAAGGGATGTGGGAGAAATGTTACTAGTGTCGTGGGTGATCACTAAGGCGGGGTGGGACGGGTAACTGTTGGGGGTTCAGTATTTCCTTTGTAACTCGTGGCTGCGTCTTGGGGCCCCCGCCTCACCCTCGTAGCACTGGAGTACATGCCCGCCACCTTCTGCTCTCCTCCTCCTCCTTACCTCTCATCATGTCCCCCAAATGTGGGCACGGCTAGCATCTCTTAAAACTTTGAATGTTTTTGTTATAAAGGAGAGAGATTTAAATTTCATATTAACAATGTGTTTCCAAGTTGATTTTAGTGTTGGCATGCATCAACGTGTCACACTGGAGCAAACCCAAGGGTCTCAGACAAGTGTGTAAGATCCAAGAGACGGTGTCAGGAAATGTGATAGCATCTCCCAATCAGTACGCACTTAGGTAAAGTGATTTTGGGATGGATATCAATGGGGTGGGGTTGGGTTCTCCAGATAACCTTCTAAAAAACAGTTTATAATATAATTAAGTAGTACTTACTGCTCATAAATATATCCCTTGATTAGTTCAAGCGTAGGTTAGCCATATATATGAATAAGTTTGAGTGGATATAAATAGGAGCTGCCTCGTATGGGCCAAAAGGCTTTCTACAGTTTCTTTGATTATGTTCTTATATCGTGTGTGTGTTTACACAAATATATACATATACGTTATATATATAATATGCAGAATAATCACAAAATGTGATTGTTATGCATAAGTATCCTCTAGGAAAATGAAACGAAAATTACGAACGTTTTCGTGTTCCAGTGCATTATCAAGGAAATGCAGAAGGATGACAAAAGTTTGGGATTATGTACTCAACTACGCCTGATTAAACAAAGAACCGTAAGCTAAAACATCGATTAATGGAGGCGAGATGATTAAGGACATTAACTGGGGTATTAAATGGATATTAACTAGTATAAATATTAAATGAATGAAGGAATACCCTGTTAATGTCCACTTAGTCATCTCTCCTCGTGGAATGTGAAGCAACCAAGGAGCTTAGAAGAGCTTCGAGTCCCCCGAATCTTGCAGTAACCAGCCTGAAGTTATCAACACTGCCACTCTTCTGGTAATGAAAGGTGTCCAGCAGCTGGACACCCTCATAAATACTGTCAAGCAGTATCCTCCCCGCGATAACAGCCACATAGTAAGGACTGACGATTTAAATGCGAGCACAACACGCATAATGTTCTTTCACGACCAAAGATCACATTCACTCCAAAAAAAAAAAATCAACCACTTCAATTCCTGCTCGTGCCACCTCTTGGGTGGCTTAATCTTCACCAATCAATCAATCTGTCATCCTTCTGTATTTCCTTGATGTGTTGAAACACGAAAACGTTTTAACTTCAGTTTCAATTTCCTAGTCGATACTTACGCGCATATATATATATATATATATATATATATATATATATATATATATATATATATATATATATATATATATATATATATATATATATATATATATATATAATAATTATTTATTTATTTATTTATTTATTTTGATGTTTTCTTGTAGTAATATATGCATAACTATTCACTGATCACAAGGACAATTAACCAATTTCTTGCTGCGCGTAATTTGCCTGTAGTCGCATAACACAGACCTTTTCCCACAAGCTTCAAAGGTTTCTCAAGCCTTGCCCTTTTCTTGGAGTAAATGAGGTAACTATTCAATTGTTCAGTATTTCACGCAGCTCAACTCCTCACCAACGACCACCCACACGCCGTGGTCACATCATTATATTTTTATAAGAGGGAACTGGAGGGGGGTGGATGAGGGAGAGGGGGACGGAGACCTTAGTGGATGGATGGATGGATGGACGAATGTATGATAGATGGACGGATGGATAGTTGGACGAATAGAGGGGCAGATAGATAAATGGGTTGATGGACGAATAGAGGGGGCAGATATATAAATGTATATATAAGTATGGACGGATAGATGGATGGGTAGATAGATGTATACATGGACGGATAAATAATTGGATAAATGTGTGTGGATGGATAAATGGATAGGTATATATGGATGGATAGATGGATGGGTATATGGATGGATAGATGGACAGTGAGACGGAAATTACGTGCGTGTTACCAGATTCCATTTTCTTCTTGATTTTATTATATTTTTTAGAGGAATTATGAAGTTTTGATTACCTTTCATCTAAGTTACAATTCTTCAATTACCTGGTTAACTCTGACTTTATCGTTAATTTATTAATTAAACCGGTCTGATGCAGCTCAGTTAACCTAAGATAACTTAGGCTAACTATGCAAGTTTTTGTATCATTCTTAATTACCAGGGTGTATCTAACAATTAAATTTGCTTGGGAACGAAAATTTTGAATACAAAAATGTACAGTTAGAAGAAAGCTATGAGCACTTTTTTTTAGAAGGGGTAATTTTCCTAGGCATGGAGTGTGTGTAAGCGACAAGACTATGCCAGTTTCCGGTGATATTGGACCCAACCGTATGCACAGTATCTACTCTGACCGTTAGTTGCCGATCTGATGTTTCACAGTAATTACTGTAGAATGGTTTGCCATTTTACTCTTGATGGGGTGGGGGGATGCTACCAGACTACCTTAACCTTCACTAGAATATACTAATTATTTGGCTACTGCGATCAGCTTAGTAAATATGTATCACATTAGTTTCTTTTAACTGTCAGGCGTATCTACTCAAATGGCATGTGGCATCTAACACATTTAATAAGATGTGGTATTTCATTATCACATAAGGGTGGTCTGTGGTGTAACATTTTACATATGTCCAGTCAGATTTGTTGTAACGTTTGTGGGAAAAGAATAATATTTAACATCTTCCCACGTGTGTAAGCAATGTTTTTGTTGCACTGTTAACAATTCTATGTGTAAGGTACAAATTCAGAAGTGGAAATCAGTGTAGTTATATCCGGTTCATGGGTAGAAATGAGTACAATATATTAATGCTTAAGTGAAGTGTGCTGGCATAGTGACTCCCTATTTCCTCAATAATGAATTAGGTTCAATCAAGCCATCCTCGTGTTTAATGCTTCTTGTAACAATGTGGACCATCGTACATATATTGAAGTAATGGACACTTAGATAGAAGAATTTGGTGTTACTCACTTTATGGAGTCCGGGGGAAAAAAAAGCTAAAAACCAGTTTTAAATATTCCTAAGTTTGATATGGCACATATGTACTAAATTAGGCCTGAAATGGTTAGGTTAGGTTTTATTATAAAGAAATACAAAACCTTCCCGTTTGCCCAAATTCATTAGTACCAAATTCTACTTTCAAATTGCCCATTACGTCAGTATCTACGATGGTCCACTTAGATACTATAAGTACAGACACACAGGAGGATGGGCTGTGTTTAATTAGTGTAAAGTGTTTTTCATTGCTTTATATTTAAATAGTTGAAAAGAGTGCAGTTAATTTTCAAGTTTATAATAGTTAAACTTAGATGACAAACTAAATTTGAGAATAAAATACATCGCAAAAGATTATAGTAGCCTAGGCTATTTCTACGCTCCGTTGCCACTATTCAACAAGTGTAGGGAATCGCGTGGGATTCTATTAGTTTTTATTTCCGCATCATGATGCTTTCTCTGTTTTTCATCACTTGACAAAATATTCAGATAAATTATGCACTCGCAAGAGTTCCAAAGTTTAAAGAAAAAAGTTTGCAAAGCTGCAAAATATTAATTCAATACACGGCCTGTATTTTGGTGTAGATGTTGCTTATTGTTTAATAATTGAGAAGATCCTGCATTTTCTTCCTGCAGGAGAAAATAGAGGATAGAACCAGTGAAGAGCAGGGGTGCCATAGGCACAATCAGAGAACTCTATAAACATCAAAGGTCCACGGTTGTTCAATATCCTTCCAGCGAGTATAAGAAATATTGCCGGAACCACCGTGGATATCAAGAGAAAATTTTCTCCAAGGTGTGTCGGACCAACCGGGTTGTGGTGGATATATGGGTGGACCTGCGGGCTGCCCCAAACAACAGCCTAGTGTACCAAGCTCCCACAAGTCACGCCTGGCCTCTTGCCGGGCTTGGGGAGTAGAACTACTCCCAGAACCTCATCAAGCAGTTGTCAATTAAATAGTGCATTCAAATTACACATTGCTTTAATGAATCATTTCATACACGTAGTACGAGTTTGATAAAATTATCATTCAGAAGATTGCACAATTGTTTTAGTATTTTGTCTGTCTCATTTAAATCTTCACAGGCAGAACAATGAATTGCAAGTCACTCCCGGCCAAATTTGACCAGTCCTCTGATGTATGCTGTATCATTACGTTATATAGTTTCGTCAACGTAATAAAATACATTTTTGTTGACACTGACTGCATATTACCAAAGGGAATGTCAGTTTCATTTCTTATTAATAGATGGCGATTTACGGTTAAGTTTGAAACAATTTACGAAACGGCGTATAAAGTTGGATGACAAGAAGTGTCACAAGTGGCTAAATACTTATCTTCCGGAAAAAAATGCGATGTAGCGACAGTCCACATTCATTAACCGTGAACTTCCGTAATAATATGTGACGGAGCGAGAGATTGTGTAATGGAACTGTTGAGCTCCCGTGAGCACTAACCATGATAGTCATGAGAAATTTGGAGGGGTGTTAGGGACTAGCGGAGTGTGATGGGCTCGTTTGACAAAGCTTTGGGATCACGCAGTGCTACACTTAGTCACGAAAACTCTAGTAATGCTTTTCTGTTAACGCAGTCGCCTGGAGATGCACTATTTGTTAAACTTTTTAACAAAGATACGGATTTTACATACCATGCACGCCTACATCAAATGAACACGGCCGCTTAGCCGTTTCTCACACTCAACCTGGAATTGCAGCCTGCCTTTCAGAACATTGACTTTTTGTTTTGTAAGTGTGCGATCGTGTATTGTAAAGTGGCACGCCATACAGTGCCAGAGTGCCTATTGCAACATCTAGAACAGAGGCAAATGTTCTACCACCTTTTGAAATTATAGTCATAATCATTATCTTTATAAATGTGTCTTCAATCTGACTATGAACCTCCATAACGATAATAGGGCTAGGCTGTTTTGAAATTGCGCGAAAGCGCTTTTTGAGCCATATAAGGCGTGTCATGTGAACGCTGGCTGGCGAGGGTTAGTGATCATAAAGATTCCCCAAAGGATTCGCGGCATGGTGGCTTTTTAGCTATTTACGTGAGATCTATTTATTTAGAGATATATAATGTCTTCATAAAACGAACATGTTTATACGCACGATTTTATGTATAATAAAATTGTGTATGTATATAAATATGTACTTTTTACGAACAGATACGGCGAGGTCACTGGTTGAAATGTATTATCTGGACCGATGGGTCAGCTCGTTAATTTTCGCGCAGTGAGCATGCGTGGTGGGCGTTTAAGGGTGGAGCTACTAGGGCGTGGATGGAAGTCGTGGGAAGGTGTGGGCATAGGAGACGGTGCTCAATGGGCGGAGGCTCTTGAAAGTTTAATGGTTGGCATGTAGGCCGTTGGCAGCTCTAGTTGAGGTATAATTATAAATAGTTTAAAGCAAATTATAATGTCCGGAATTCGGGTACGTACTTGTACTTAGCTAATTGTACTTGCCTAATTGTGCTTGCGGGGGTTGAGCTCTGGCTCTTTGGGCCCCGCCTCTCAACCTTAATTGTGGTCATTAGCGAATGTGGATTTGGGTGCGCGGGGCCATTTATGAATAAATTCTTTGATTTTATTTGAATGGGCGATGGTTGAGGATGTTTGGTGGAGTGTTTCCTCCATTTCAGAGTAGCTTACTTTTTAAAGACTCGTTAATCAGCCATAGGCGAAAAGCTATTGGCTAGCTAGAATGATCAGACTTATTAGTAATGTTTGAAATTACACTACCCGGTATTATTTAATGTAGTGTATGTGTACATGTATTTCTATGTAGCTTCTATTTAATTTTAGTTCTCACCGGATATAAATAACTTGCCTCTTCACTGAAGTCACGGTCAGGTTTCAGTGTCCCAACAGCGTACTGAGCCTCCAGCCCGTCCTCCAAACAAAGATCCAAAAGCGATTCCATCCACCCGTCAAACCCCCTGTTTATGCATGAAAAGCGGTTTACATACGACTCACAACTGCTGACGTTCGAACATATCCGGAACAAGTGCTTCACTAACGAATTTTGTTCGAATCACAACGCTATAAATGCTTCACCCACGTACTACAAATAATCGCCAACAGAACCTAAACACCTAACCTAACCTATCCTATACCTATATATGCACAATATGCTAATATATTATAATATTAATTTGCGAAAATTCCCGTTTTGAATGAACAGCATGTTAAAATTTATGAATGCGTCTGTGGGGTTGACCGCTGAATGTAATGGACTTGAGTCGAGGATGGGTTGGAGCCTCGACTATACTTTTCCTATGTCTATTCCGTTAGGGCATATTTTTGTTAGCTACTGTATTTTCTAGGCCTGCAAAATCGTGGTTTGTATAGGTTATGTTGACGTTGCCAAATAAAACGATTCAAATGTTCCTGTTCCCATGGTATTATCACTTTTTTTATACAACCTGAAGTAACTTTTATATGGGACGGGTTGTGTGAATTTGTGTAATACTGTTAGTGAAATGAACAAATCCACAAGGGCCATGACGAGGATTCGAACCTGCGTCCGAGAGCATACCAGACGCTGCCTTAATCGACTGAGCTACGACATGGTAAAGTGAAACATGTAGTGAAACATTTAGCAAACTAGGCGATGTGTAGCGATTTTTTTTTTTTTGCAAGATATTACGTGACACTAACTCATTAAACGTTTGAATGTAAAAATATAAAGGCATAATACATTATTAATTCATCACGTGCATTGTGTCTGTAATTCCATTTGAAAGATGGAAGAGGGTGGTGCAAAGCTAGTGCACCACACGCGTCGGTAGGCGCGTCCTTGAATGCAATTATACACGTCAATACGCCTTTAACCATTTTCTTTATACGTACTTGTTACTTTTTTGTAATGCGCGTGTAGTCTCTGATTTACGCATGGTTTTCTGAAAGATGCAAAGGCCCAAATATTTTGTTTTGTTTACTGGCGTCAGCAGAAAACGCATCCCTGATCATTTAGCTAAACGAACTAGAGGGTTCAGTTCCTGAACCGATTATGTGCCTCTGTAATCCTTTACACCACCGCCCACGAGATGGGTATGGGGTGCATAATAAAGAAATTGAATTGGATCATTTAGCACCTTCGTTCTTGTATGGACTACAGTATATTGAACATAGCAAGATGGGGTGGCTCACTTAGTTACAGCACATCACATGTTGTTCCTCGTTGTTAGGAACACGTGTAAAACCACAACCTAAATACTCTTGGAGTATTCAATTACCCATCCTTACCGTTCTGTTCCGTCCTGAGACCCGTCCTTGTATCTCGGCGGAAGCGTGAGACGCGAGGCACTCAAGAGGACGAGTTAGCAGTTTGATACTGGGATAACTTTATAGTTTCGTGATAATGCAAACTGCTGCCGCTACTTGTAATGGTGTATAAGAACGGTCAATTTCCAACTGAAATTTGCCGAAAGTTAAAACGTTTCAGAGAGCTAAGCTAAATTTGAAATGGTTTCAATTTAAGTTTTGTGGAATTCAATTATTCTTGTCAAACTTTCATCCTAAAGTCAATAGTAAGAATCAGTTTGTTTTTATACCACATTGTGTTAAATGCTAACCAAGATACCTACATTTTTGCTTTGTCCTTCATGGACTGGATTATAGATCTATTACTACATGTAGGATTGTGTAGCATGTTATTGAGCACTCAACCGCAGAGGATGATTCAATTGTTTATGTAGTGGCGGTTCAGTTAGTGTTAGCCAAACAAAGAATACTGTTTCCATTTGATCTTCCTCCATGGAGAGGGCTAGAGAACTGTTGAACTACATAGTGGGCTAGGTGTCAACACGCACTGCATAATCAGCGGCATCACCTTGCCTAATTATTCAATGGCATTACGCATTGCCTAATTATTCAATAGCATTACACATTGCATAATTATTCAGTGCCATTTCACAATATAATTTATTGATTGCAGTCTTGCCTAATTTTTCGATTGAAGGCTTGGTGCCTTTTTTGATAATTGCATAATTATTCAACTGCAGTATTGTATAATTATTCAACTGCAGTATTGTATAATTATTCAACTGCAGTCTTGTATAATTATTCAGCTGCATTGTGCAACCATTTTTGGTTGGGATATGTTATTTACAATGGAAGAACATTACTTGAAGTGAGAATCGTAGGAGAGGCCTTGACATTACTAGACGGATGAAGTGGCCAATTAACCCCATGTAAAATAATGATATATATATAAACTTTACATTGATGCAGGAAAGTTTTGCTTGTATCCTAGGAAAACTATTAAAATTAGTGTAGTTAAGGAAGCCAACCTAAATCCTTAAGTATTTTTCCAGTTACTCTGTATTGATATAAAATTTTCATTTGCATAAAGTTCCAGTAACATTAAATTTTATCTTCGGATCCCTGCTGAGGATACACGGTAACCAATTACACACAGAAATCACAATAGCGTGATGCCTTAAATGAACAAATCCGCAAGGGCCGTGATGAGGATTCGAACCTGCGTCAGAGAGCATCTCAGACGCTCTCGGAGAGGCTGCAGGATCCAAGTAAGTTCAGTAGAACTTCTGGTTTCAACTCTCTTTACCATGTCGCTGCCTTAATCGACTGAGCTACGGCATGGTAAGAGTTGAAACCAGAAGTTCTACATATCATACTTGGATCCTGCAGCCTCTCCGAGAGCGTCTGGGATGTTCTCGGACGCAGGTTCGAATCCTCGTCACGCCCCTTGTGGATTTGTTCATTTAAGGTAAGCAAATCTGAGCCTAATACAACACATAAACCTAGCTTAATTAAGGCCTGATTCGGTTGGGTTATAATTTTACCCCTTCCCCCCCCCTCTCCCGCCCCTTTACATTGTCTTTCATGCACCTTAAGTCCGTTTCTGAACTAGGCTTAATTGTTCAGTTACAAAATGGTCTTCTCAATATGTGCATAACTGTAATATATTACTATTAAATCCTATATTTAGTGTTGTCCTGTTTGTGAGAGGTTTAATATTCTTGCCGCGAGACGGCGTGCGGGGTGGTGGAAGGTTTTGTAGTGTTAGGAGGGTCTGAACGCGCCTGTCCTCACGGTGATGGATGGGCAAATTACTGTGACAGAGAGGGGTCAAACAGCCTGACATTGCTGAAGGAATATATATTTTTGCAATGTACAAATATGAAGACTAATTGGCGATATAAATTGTGCAAATGCTATATAATTATTAGGAAAATGCTGTTGTGGATATTATGCATATCGACTCTCTTATGGAATTTGATGGTGTATAATTTGGTGTATACAAGTACATGTTAATACCTTGGCGTATGCCCGCGTGGTTGGCGACGGTCATTACCTGGAGGGAGTGTGCCTAAGGGCATATCCTAGGTATTTGTGGTTTTGGTGGTGCGACCCTCTTAATGTGAGGTATTGGGGGGGGGGGGGCTTGGTATTGTAAGTGAAAACATTACACGTTTAAGGCAGCCCCCATTCTTCTAAAATCCAAATTAATAATCGTGAATGTAGTCCTCACGGGCTCTAAAAATGAGATTGTAGTGAATTGAAAGTGTGTTGTGTGGGAGGGTAGGGTGCGAGGGGCTGGCGTGGGAGGAATGGTGTGGGTGTCTGGGTAGTGTCATGCTCACCCTAGAGGGCACCGACGCTCGTGGGAGCGGGATAACACTAGCCCACTGTTGCTGCGTCAACGGTTCCTCTCCACCTTGATCAAGGATCTACCATCGGCAAGTTAAAGTTTGCACTTACGGGCCATAACACTCTGATTTCAATTGCTCAGGGCACGAGGCTGACCACTCGTGGGAAGGACAGACGCCAAGCAGAAGTTTAATTTTTTGTTTCCAATACGGCAGAATAAATTTGATCTTGGCTGCTTAACGTGGCTGGAGATTACGTTATTTGTTAATCATTTGTATTTATTCATATGAATGACTATTGACTATATGTTGTCCAAGTTTAATTTATAACGTATGTTGCTTGGCGTGGAGTTGAGCCACGCTACCAGGATTTGAGGCTTCCAGACGCCCGGTAATTGGTATCAATGAAAGTACGATTTAATACAACCAGCCACTTTACGCTGTAAGAAGATAGACATTACATATACAGTAGACATAACATATACAGTACGTCTGCACAAGCACGCTGCCTCTTCCAGTGTGGTGTACAGAAAAATGAGGAGCCATCCTTTTTAAGTAAAGAGTATTTAAAGAGGTCTTTTTGAATTTTTAGTATTCTTTACTGAAAGGGTTAAGGCTAGAACATTTAAACAAGCTACTCGAGCAACTGGTGGTGGTAAATAACTTTCGATATGGAGTGTTATTTCACCATTATATAGTGGCAATATATGGAGTTTATACCTGGCCTAATAGTGCTGGAGGAGTAGGTCAAGAGAGGTAGTGGCAATACCAACCAGCTTACATGCTTCTTTTTTCTTTGTTTCCATCCTTAGGTCACTGAATCTTCCCTGCCATCCTCCACCCAGCAAGGGCGTAATTGTGGGGAATGTCATGACTTCATATGTCATTGTAATTATTGGGGCCGATTAAAAGTTATAAATCTCTATTCTCTAGGACCGATTAAAAGTTATAAATCTCTATTCTCTAGAGCGCAGGCGATGTGTAATAGAGAGATGTATAATAATCTACACGTGGAAGATACTAGAGGGACTGGTTCCAAATCTGAACACAGAAAGAACATTACATGAGACCAGTAGGCATGGCAGGATGTGCAACATACCCCATTGGAGAGCAGAGGTTCAATATGTACGCTGAGGGAGAGAACTCTTATCAACATCAAGGACCCAAGACTTTTCAACACTTCCACTACACGTCAGGAGCATAACTTGTCGTTTCTCTGTGTTCAAGAGAGATCTTTACAAACACCTCCCAAGACTACCTGATCAACCAGGCGGTGAGTCATATCAGACGACCAACCGGGAGACCGGGCCGCTGGGCTGTTGATCCCCGGAAGCTACACAAGGTAGACTCAAGGTAAGGAATGTGGTAGAGTGGGCGTGTCCCTCCGCCTCCAGTAAGGGTGTGCCCGATAAGCTATGGTCGACCCTTCACTTTCCACTCCTCTCCGTCACCTCCCTCCTTATGGCCAGAGTGTAAAGCTTGCCACATATTATCCTTCCATTACTTACTTCTCGACAGAGGGAGGGAGGGAGGTTCTTTTCACTGCTCCCGCTAGGCTGTTGTATTTTACGGATGTCAGGAAAGCTTGAAGTGAGGTTTCTGGAAAGGTTTGCTTCCAACTAAACAAAGTCAATACGCGTTGACACGTGAGCATCACAGAACGCTGGTTCAAATCACCTCATTGTCTTATGATTTTCTCGGTGTGAGCATCTTCTGTGATAGAAACAGCCTAACCGTGTTCAAGAGATGAGATTCAGCCTTGCAGAAAGAGCGCACAGGCTTTGTCTAGACGGTTATCATAGAGGGTTATACAGGCTAGATGTGCATAATGTTCATGTGGATTTAAATTAGTTGATATGGGTTTACAATAAAGAAATAAGAAAGGTAGAAACTATACTATATTAACCCATTGTGATTGAGGTAATTGTTGTGGACCCGAAACATCAGGTTGAGGGGAGACATCTCCCGTCACGCAGGGTGCAGTTACACCTCCACAGATCTTTAGTACCAGCTCTTGATACTGGTAATGGTTCCAAAGGGCCACCACTTACGGGCTATTCGTGCCCGTGCCACCTTTTAGGTGGCTTAATCTTCATCAATCAATCAATCAATCAGGTTGACTAAAGCAAATAAATAGTAAATATTTAAGTATAGTAAATTTAACAAGGTAGAGGATTTTTGTGTGCCGAATTTAGCATAATTGCATCCATAGATTGAGAAAGGTGGACTCCCATGGTCACTGATACAAAATAAAGGAATTTAGACTAGTTCACCTTGATCAAATAAGTAAGAGGGATAGTAGTAGAAATGAAAATATAGCATTTGCGAAAAACTTACAAATTAAATCTGAGATAACCTACGCGAAGAAATGATATACATACAACTAATTGACAGTGACACCAGTGTTTAAGAAGGTCATAGTTATAGTGAGGGACCTTCCTAAACAATGTGAGGGGCTTACCTGGGAATGTACCGGAATTAATTATAGGGGAGCCAGGAGGCGCTAATGAGTTACGGGAACATTATCGTAATAACAATTCAACCGGACATAAAAAGTTGTATGAGAGAACTCT
Organism: Procambarus clarkii; assembly: GCF_040958095.1. Taxonomy (NCBI): domain Eukaryota; kingdom Metazoa; phylum Arthropoda; class Malacostraca; order Decapoda; family Cambaridae; genus Procambarus; species Procambarus clarkii. The sequence goes on along the minus strand of NC_091150.1, from coordinate 34,595,831 downwards.
AGTGCCAGATTTTGTTTTTCATTCATCTGTTGTCCGGCCTCACTCGCCCAACCAAGTGACTGGAACTACAGCTCATCACCGTTCATATGACTAAGGACCTTATATGGATTTGGATCTGCCGAGGGGGAACAGGTGAGGTATTATCCTGGTGGTCGACGGGGTAGAGGTGGCCCTGGTGGCTAGAGGGGAGGGCTTGGTGGCAGTAGTGACGGATAGGGGGGGGGGGGGGAGATGTGCATTGTTGGAGGAAGGGGGTACGGGTTTGTCCTGGTAGAGGGAGGGGAGGGGTACGGATTTGTCCTGGTAGAGGGGGAGGAGGGGTACGGGTTTGTCCTGGTAGAGGGGGAGGAGGGGTACGGGTTTGTCCTGGTAGAGGGGGAGGAGAGGTAGGGGTTTGTCCTGGTAGAAGGGGAGGAGGGGTAGGGGTTTGTCCTGGTAGAGGGGGAGGAGGGGTACGGGTTTGTCCTGGTAGAGGAGGAGGAGGGGTACGGGTTTGTCCTGGTAGAGGGGGAGGAGGGGTACGGGTTTGTCCTGGTAGAGGGGGAGGAGGGGTACGGGTTTGTCCTGGTAGAGGGAGAGGAGGGGTACGGATTTGTCCTGGTAGAGGGAGAGGAGGGGTACGGGTTTGTCCTGGTAGAGGGAGAGGAGGGGTACGGGTTTGTCCTGGTAGAGGGAGAGGAGGGGTACGGGTTTGTCCTGGTAGAGGGAGAGGAGGGGTACGGATTTGTCCTGGTAGAGGGAGAGGAGGGGTACGGGTTTGTCCTGGTAGAGGGAGAGGAGGGGTACGGATTTGTCCTGGTAGAGGGAGAGGAGGGGTACGGATTTGTCCTGGTAGAGGGGGAGGAGGGGTACGGGTTTGTCCTGGTAGAGGGAGAGGAGGGGTACGGGTTTGTCCTGGTAGAGGGAGAGGAGGGGTACGGATTTGTCCTGGTAGAGGGAGAGGAGGGGTACGGGTTTGTCCTGGTAAGAGGGAGAGGAGGGGTACGGGTTTGTCCTGGTAGAGGGAGAGGAGGGGTACGGGTTTGTCCTGGTAGAGGGAGAGGGGGGGGGTACAGGTTCTGGAGGAAGGACTAAAGCGGGTTGTCTTGGAAGGAGTGGGGAGGGGGGGGGGTTCTCATATTAGGATAGAAGAGGTAAAGATCAAAATAAAATGTGAGAATTAATATCTTGTGGCGAGGTGCCGGGAGAGAGTGAGGGAAGGTTGAATAAGCAGTTATTTTTTTTTTTTGCTTGGGCGGGTCTTGGGGAAGGGTAGTAAGGGAGGTTCATTCACCAGAGATGATTGGGCTTTTGACTATATAACAAAAAAAATAATGCCAATTTTCATTAGTGGGCGGCGTTTAAATGGAGCCTCTTGCCAGACTTACATGTATCAAATGATATTGGTCGTTGGACGACTTTAAAGAAATTGATAATAAAGAAACACTAAAAATCTACTGGAAATTTCCTATTGGCCGAGCGTCTTGAACCCAGTGAAGTTACTGTTTTTGAATGCTGTTTGCCCCGGAGGCCTGGTCGACGACCGGGCCGCGGGGACGCTAAGCCCCGGAAGCACCTCAAGGTAGCCCCATTGGCTGGGGCTAATTGTGACTCATCAGTTGTATTTTTGAATTCGTTGGTCTTGTCGAAGAAATCCAGGTTGCAATTCTTTTAACCATGTGGCACAGTTGACTTCAGGCGCATCTGGGAACATCCCGTGCGTAGGTTCGAACCCTCATCACGGCCCTTGTGGATATGTTCATTTGATGTATCACGTTTATTGTGATTTCTGTGTGCTATAGAGTTGGCTTTGGCTTTGGAAGATAGTTTGTAGTGTGCTGGTGAGTGGCGAGGGACGTGGGAGTATGGCTGGTGGGTGGCGAAGGACGTGTGGGTATGGCGGGTGCTGGTGGCTGGCGAGGGACGTGTGGGTATGGCCGGTGCTGGTGGGTGGCGAAGGACGTGTGGGTATGGCCGGTGCTGGTGGGTGGCGAGGGACGTGTGGGTATGGCCGGTGCTGGTGGGTGGCGAGGGACGTGTGGGTATGGCCGGTGCTATTGGCTGGCGAGGGACGTGTGGGTATGGCCGGTGCTATTGGCTGGCGAGGGACGTGTGGGTATGGCCGGTGCTGGTGGGTGGCGAAGGACGTGTGGGTATGGCCGGTGCTGGTGGGTGGCGAGGGACGTGTGGGTATGGCCGGTGCTGGTGGGTGGCGAAGGACGTGTGGGTATGGCCGGTGCTGGTGGGTGGCGAGGGACGTGTGGGTATGGCCGGTGCTGGTGGGTGGCGAAGGACGTGTGGGTATGGCCGGTGCTGGTGGCTGGCGAAGGACGTGTGGGTATGGCCGGTGCTGGTGGGTGGCGAAGGACGTGTGGGTATGGCGGGTGCTGGTGGGTGGCGAGGGACGTGTGGGTATGGCCGGTGCTGGTGGGTGGCGAGGGACGTGTGGGTATGGCCGGTGCTGGTGGGTGGCGAGGGACGTGTGGGTATGGCGGGTGCTGGTGGGTGGCGAGGGACGTGTGGGTATGGCGGGTGCTGGTGGGTGGCGAGGGACGTGTGGGTATGGCCGGTGCTGGTGGGTGGCGAGGGACGTGTGGGTATGGCCGGTGCTGGTGGGTGGCGAGGGACGTGTGGGTATGGCCGGTGCTGGTGGCTGGCGAGGGACGTGTGGGTATGGCCGGTGCTGGTGGGTGGCGAGGGACGTGTGGGTATGGCGGGTGCTGGTGGGTGGCGAGGGACGTGTGGGTATGGCGGGTGCTGGTGGGTGGCGAGGGACGTGTGGGTATGGCCGGTGCTGGTGGGTGGCGAGGGACGTGTGGGTATGGCCGGTGCTGGTGGGTGGCGAGGCACGTGTGGGTATGGCCGGTGCTGGTGGCTGGCGAGGGACGTGTGGGTATGGCCGGTGCTGGTGGGTGGCGAGGGACGTGTGGGTATGGCGGGTGCTGGTGGCTGGCGAGGGGGCCATGTGGCTGTGATGCTGGTGCCTCAAAGGCCCGACTGAGTGGTTGTGGGCTATGCGTTCTGTAATTGGTTGCCACTTGCATCCCCTGAATGGGTCATGAATTATACCAGTCATGACCGGTGTGAGCTATGTACAAAATGTACTTTGGGTCGTGACTGCCCGAGCGACGGCCTGTTGCCTCTTGGCACAGACTAATGGCGGTGGATGAAGGAGTGATTGGTGCTTCTCAAGTCTCCGCAGGCTCCCGATTGCCGTCGGGTTAGCACCAGAATCCTGCTCCTCGCTAATGACTGGCTGCTTAGGTTACACCCAGGAGCGGCAGGATGCGCTGGCGCAGGGGCCACCAAGTTGGCAGCACTGAGACTTGTAATGTAGTGAGAGGTGGGGGGAGGGCGGTACAGCACGGGGAGTGCTAGAGGAGCTAGTGGAAGAGCGAGGTAGCTTGGGTGATGGCGGGGTGGGGGGGGGCTTAGTGCTAGAGGGGGTAGCAAGGCTGTACAAGGTGGAGGATGGCGGCAGCCCGCGGCCTGTTATGGTCAGCGGCTGGAGCCGGGTGGGCACGGAAAAGTTGCGACGCCCCTGGAATTTTTAATGAGCGTCGCACAGACAATGCATAACGATGTTCTAGGTTAGTGGATTTCAGTGGGGACTCCTCGGTACTCAGAACGAACAGATTCGTGGTCGTTGTTGGTCTTGGAAGCCTGATGGCGGCGCTACGTTGAAACTCTGAACACGCGAAGGAATGTATGAAGGCCTATAGATAGCTGGTTGGAACTATGAAATAGCTGTTGGGGTGGGGTCAGTGTGTGCAGGTGTTTTCTACCTGGAGAACTTGAGGGGGTAGGGGAGGATTGAAGGAAGTTGGGGGGGGGGGAGATTCACCTGTTGGGGTAGCTACGTTAGTTGGCCGGCGTGTTGGGTGGAGGTGGGTTGTAACCTGTTATTCCAGGGAGGGGTCCCAGTTTGTCTGGGATGCTGCATGGAGGTGCCTTGCGTTCTTGTATTTATAGGATGCCGTGTTACTTCATCCTTTCTTCGATGATAGTACGTATATTAGTGAAAGTTGAGAAATGGCAAGTAAAAAGACAAGGACTCCCTCGGTTAGTCTCGTGACTTCATTGAGGTCCGCATTGTCTCCCTCCCTCCTCATCCCTCCACCTCTCCCCGGAACCCACATTTCCCCCCACCCTTCATCTTTAACCTTATCTCGATAGTTTTATTTTGCTTTCCTGAGAGCATTTGTTAAAATACTTTTCCTTGACCCACTTGTACCACTGCACTGGTTATCAAACTGATCTATCAACGAGTGGAACTGATTGCAATTATTGGCAAGGTGTAAATAGTGGTTAGTGTGGAGGGGGAGAGGTAAGGGAAGATGAATGTAGTAGTGAGCCACTCGTAACGTCCGCCACCCTGGCGCCATCCTCAAGTCCCCGCTGGAGCTCCACTTGGGTGTTTCACCACGCCTGTTTGATATGCGCTGCCACGCCCACACGCTCTTGCCTCTTGTGGACCAACACACTTAATGTGTATTATCTTCTGTCGCCCGATTTTCTCATTCCTCTGTCTGCTTGTGGCCTGATGATAACATTTCTTGAGGTTATCTTGAGATGATTTCGGGGCTTTTAGTGTCCCCGCGGCCCGGTCCTCGACCAGGCCTCCACCCCTAGGAAGCAGCCCGTGACAGCTGACTAATACCCAGGTACCTATTTTACTGCTAGGTAACAGGGGCATAGGGTGAAAGAAACTTTGCCCATTGTTTCTCGTCGGCGCCCGGGATCGAACCCGGGACCACAGGATCACAAGTCCAGTGTGCTGTCCGCTCGGCCGACCGGCTCCCTCAAGGTAAGGTCAAGACATCTTGACCTTAAACAAACAAGAGCCTTAAACAAAGGCTCGTCATGAACAACAGAAAGGGTTGAATGTAATTGGTTGCTGTGAATCCTCGTGTTCTTGTAATGAAAACACAGCTTCCTAACGATGCTGGACTCTACTTTCAAGAGTCTTTTTAAAATATCTAATATGAAAAATGTTTTGCTCATTGTTTATTAACCCCAGACATGCACTACCCACCCACATAGGTTTACAGGGATTTAGAGGTTATAAATGTAATTAAAATGCATTAATAATAACTTTTATAAATAATATTATGGTTCATAAATTGTTATGCATTGAAATGTATTCCAATTTTAAATCGTGTCATAATTAATTACCACACCATTTGTAGTACTGTAATTGTAACAACCCCTTGTCTTTGACGTTAGATTAGTGGAGAATTTTCCCCAAAATGCAACTAAAGTCTAAGGTGTGTCTCTAGTAACACTGCCAACGCCCACCTATACCTTTCCTATCAGACGTAATTATTAGGAGAATGCGCCAAGCCAGTATGACATCACATGGAAGGGACACGAGAACAGAATAGGAGGAAGGAGCGAAGGAATGGTGCCCAACCTCTGACCATTGGAGATCAGACGCTGTCCTGCAAGAAACAAGACCGTTGCAGTACCGACCTGTGCAGGTAGTTGGCCACTTCTTGAAGAAAACCTAGAACAAGTGACCTGATCGGTAACCAAAGACGGAAAAGGAAAGATGTGGGAGTCGTGATTAGGTAGCACAGACATGGGCACCATAGAGTTATTGGACATCGCTTAGCTGACAATGTCTCAACACAGGCTGAACTTCAAGCTGTATTAGCGGGCTCAGGGGAAGTAGTTAATAGTAAACATACCAGTTCTTTTTATTGACGGGCTTAGGAATCATTAAATAGAATAGTACTGTATGCCACATCAAATTGTATGGGCGTTTGATAATGGCACGTTACTAGTTTACCAGATTGAAACACCACCAAAAATGTATCACTGAAAATCTTGTAATTGCACTGTGCGACAACTGTTGAATTTATTGTAAATGTATTTGTAATTGAAAATATGATAATTATTTGTGTACTGTTTGGATTTGTGAGCCTCTTGAGGGACCTTTAATAGAGGAGGGTAGAAACAGCCTAAGCTGTTCTATCGTTTTGGGATGTATATTCTCAATAGACGTTCTTGAGCTTGTGACCTGACCTGATCTGTTGTCTGCTAGTTTACCGTAATCACCAAATTTATGGGTACAGGTAAAAAGATCCATTCCCTTGGGAAATTGTCCCCCAATACTAATAACACTCAAACCGCGCCCCTATATTCTAGGGCGGCCATGGTTGCTACTTAGGATCATTTCTCTATGCATATATATATAAAATATAATATTTTATATTATAAATATTATATTATAAAATATAACGGTAGGAGAAGAAAATATCAGTGTTCAGTGAGGATCCACAAGGTCTTCTCTGAGTACTCTTTATTTTCTTCTCCGAGGCTATGGGTCCCTACACTTGCACCAGAGGTGGTACCCCTTCTAGGTTAAAAAAAAAAAAAAAAATATATAATTGTATTAATATTTCTTTTAATGCTTTAATAGAAGCTTCATGTTAGGATCTCGGGTAAACAGTGTAATCATACACTGAAGTAGTTTGTAACTTAGGAAATGAAAATTACATATAAATAATTGCTCGAGCAACCACATTTTGAAACTAATCAATGAACAAATGAACTAATGAACAAACTCGCAAGTCAAGCCTGGCCTCGGGCCGGGCTTGGGGAGTAGAACTCCCAGAACCCCATCAACCAGGTATCAATCAGATAATGGAACGACTTGCTTATTTTAGTGGGCCATGAAATCCGCGTATACGGCATTGCATTCAATTTGGCCCTATTCTGTACTTGACTAGTTCTCGACGTTGTTAGTTTATAATATAAAATACTGGGTGTTTAGATAACTCGTTAGTTCAGATAATATCAGACAAAGCCAGATAAAAATCTGGCAGTGGCAAATCTGACAGCCAGATTTTTATCTGGCTGTGTCGGTGTCCTTCCTCCTCCCTCCCCCGTCTCCCAGCATTTCCCTCCTCACTCTCGCCTCGCCTCTCCCCTCCCCTCCCCTCGCCTCTCCCCTCCCCTCCCCTCCTCACCTCACTTATAACAAAAATATCTAGAAAGCCTCGCCGGCGCTAGCCACGTGTCTACCGAATGTTTACAAGAAGGCGAACGGCTAGCATGAGAGCCTTCATAGGAGGGAGGGAAGGACTCGCTTTTACAAACATACACATGATCCTCTTGGACAGATGATGAATCCTTATCACACATAGACCTACACACATTTAAGCATTTGCAATAATTAGTTTTATTTAAGCCGTAGTTTACACTTAATGTCTCGTAGCACAATGTATGCGTGTACTGGTCCGTTCTTACATAACCTACCAAATCATACCTGATGTAGTTCTTGCATAATAATTTTTAATACACAGCTTCAAACGGAAAATAGGAACAAATTGTGAGATTATTGGATCTGCATCATTATGCCTACATAAGGTGCATCTCACATTTCTTAAGATTGGTTCATAGCCTATTAACCTTTTTCGTTGTGCAAGGTGTTAGTTCATTACTGGCTGTGGGAATGTTTGATATTAATATTAATTTATTATATTGTTTATGTAATATCTGAGGGAATTTAAAAAAAATTGCAGTCCTCGTGTTCAGTTCTACATATGCTGTTGACTTTATTTTATTTACTTACATTTCGAGCAAGAAACTGAATGTTACAACACTGAGTACTGACCTCACTGTATGAATACTGAACTCACTGTACGAGTACTTTCTTTCATTTTTGACGCATATGTTTCAACCTTCGTGTACAATTTCCTCTTGTCTGAACATATTGAATATGAGGATAGTGCTGGTTGACCTTGGGTAACGGAAGACAACGCCCCACCTAGGCAGCTCTCCCATAGTGTTCACTACTGTACCGAACTAGCACGCTTGGAACGTACCAAGCACTAGGGTAAACGCACGCGCTATTCTTGTGAGTTTACCAGCTCATCTCGACATCTCATCTCTCAAGTTAATGTGGCTAGTACACTTAGCAAGAACTGCTGTGTCACGTGCTGGGTCCCCTCACCCCTTTCCCAACATCTTCATCCACTTTCTTACTGCATGTGTGTGACCTTTGATAACCATATCCTAAATAAGTGTTTTACGAAAGAAAAACTTCAGGAGGGTTGAGTTAGATGTACATGGTACATCTCACACAAGGTGCAGCGGGGGTTTTCAATATTCCCGTAGTAGTATAACGGACAACCTGATTTTCATGTACACTCCGGAAGTAACTATGCGATGCTGCACACTGACTACCTGCGTGATTAAGTGTACCTGCAAGGCCATGGCGCTTCTGAGTTATTATACGGCCCACGCCTGTAAAGGCTCTCTTACTCTTCATGCGAGTGTCACCACTCCCTCTTGTCCCAGCAGCCGTCGCCAAGGTCTACCGTAGCCACACTACGCCAACAACACTGTCGTCTCTAAGTGGCTCTTGATGTCCTTGTTAATCATGGGTAGTTCAGTGGTATCGTACCTGGAGCGGGTATCCATGCCATGTACACTCGGCATTTGGTTTACAGCGCGAAAGTCTAATGTGTTAACATATTTTGTGAACTTAAGAGGCTTGGGAGACGATGGAGAGTCTTAGCAAATTTTTGGTCGGCCTCTTGATCGTCAACTGAGGTTTTCCCTGAGGTCTTCATGTCTACTCCTGTCCCGTTCTGACCTGGTGAACATGCGATGAAAGCTATTTATTTCCTAGCAAGTCTTAGGGACTCTTAAGGTTAGTGATGTTACTTTGGATTTGGAGTGTTGAATTATTATTTTTTCTTTATTAAATAATATATAATATAAAGACCATATTTACATCATTTTACAAGGAAAAATACTACTTTTCACTACAGCTTACAGGGTGGGTATGGAGTCCCAAATAAATTAACTAAACAACAAAATGTATTCTAGTGGTGCTGCTACCGCAAAGTGGCACATGACGCACACAAGTTGGGTGGAAGGGAAGTTGTTATAGTTGTATGGCACAACAGGTAGAAATGTGTTCAGGTGTTATGGTGGAGGGAGAGACGGGAGGAGGCAGGCGAGATGAAGGCGTACGTGTGGTAGCGTAATGATGGTCCTGGCAGCCCAGTGTGTGTTGGGAGAAGGCGGTGGCCGTGGGGTGGTGGAGTGGCGGCGGCCTGGGGGTCGGTGAGGGTTGGGGAGGGTTGGTATTTACCCCCCCTACCCCTCCACCTCCCCCCCCATACCCCTTACCACTTCTCACTCGCTCCCGATTTTACAACCCCAGGCGGGGCCCCTGGCGGTCGGGACCAGTCAAACTCTGAAGGAATGAGTGTGGTATATAAAAGCGAGCTTGACTTGAGTGGAAGAGGGAATGAGCAGCGTACGCTGACAGCCGCCCACACCAGTGACAATGAATTGAGAGAGGTGGAAACTGTAATGTTTGCCGCAGTCAACAACCAGATGAAGGGGGGGGGGGATACCGACACAAAAAAATGGGGTGGGGGTGAGAAGGGTTAAATGTTGAGAGAAGAGGTAAGGATAGTGTGGGGGTAACGCGTAGGGGGAGAGACAGCGTGAAGAGGTAGGGATGGGAGTTGAAATTTGTTGAGGTGGTAGAGATACTATTGGCTGGAGAGTATAATTGATGACTGATGATTATATGGTAATGATGGTTACAAAATGAAAGATGACTGAAGGCAAGATGGTAAGGAGGAGGAGACAGGGAAAAAGATACTAGGGATGACATTGATTTTGGTAATAGTAAGTTGGATAAGGCTGGTGGTGGTGGTAGTGGGTGTGGTGGTAACGTGCACAGCCCATGATCCTGGGGGTGGGGCAGCGAGCCAGGCGACGGGCAGGTGCTTCCCCCTCCTTTTAACCACTCTTTCCCCCCCCCCCCCTCCCCATCCTCTTCTCCCATTTGCTCACGCGTGCCCCTTCATTCTTGTCTGCAGCCCCCTCTTGTCCGCCACCACTGTGATTTTTGAATGCCAAGTGTTCCTGTTGGTTATGGGAGGGTGTTTCCGGGTGGTGGGGCGAGACGTTAGCCATGGTCTCGCTCAACAAAAGGCTCAACTTTGTGGACACGCGACACGATATGTTCAGAGGTTTTGTCATGTATGTACGCTTTTAGACAACAAATGACACATTCAATATTTGATCACGGTCAATCGAGAGATGTATCCTAGTCCCTATATTAATTAATTTAAGCACGTGTCGCAACACATGTCATATAAATATTCAGAAAAAAACACACACGACCACCGGCTATACGGCACTTAAACCTATATTTTAATATAGGGTTAATGTGGAGGTATACGTCCCTAGCTGTCCTTGAGCATTTAAGATTACAATTCTAGTTTTTCTGTCGTCTGGTATACAGGTTGGCGAGATCATATGCTGGTGAGAGTGTGAACGGTAAAGTATTTGGGAGTGTCGAGGGGTGTGGAACACGTACTCACCTGGTTGAGCTTCGGCTCTTTGGTCCTGCCTCTCAACTGTCAATCAACACGGTTGATTGATTCCTGACACGTTGAGATTGGGTACAGATTCCTGAGCCTATTAGGCTCATCACACACACAGAAATGACAATAGCATGATATATCAAAACATTTTTTATATATCACGCTATTGTGATTTCTGTGTGTAATGAAGTAATGGCGAAGAGGTAGAACGGCCTATTGACATGGCTCGAGTGCATGGGGGAGTTGTGTAGAACCCTGGTTTGTCTCGGAGAGGCTGCAGGATCCAAGTAAGTTAGGTACACCTTGTTTCAACGCTTTTTGACCATGTCGTAGCTCAGTCGATTAAGGCAGCGTCTGGGATGATCTCGGACATAGGTTCGAATCCGCGTCACGGCCCTTGTGGATTTGTTCATTAGGCTCTATCATATCTACGTTTGAAATTGTGTATGGAGTCTGCCTCCATCACGTCACTATTTAATGCCAAGTGCTTTCCATTTTTCAACTACCTTGACACTAAAAAAAAAATTCTAATATATCTATGGCTCATCTGGGTACTAAAGTTTCCACCTGTGTTCCCTTGTTCATGTACCCTCCCCCCCCCCCGTGTTGAACATATGTGGGGGAAGAACACACATTTGGTGTAATGTGATGTAGTTGTGGGTATGAGTACGGATGTGGTCTTGCGTGTTTAAGGAAAATAGAGGGAAGAAAGGTTGAATGGGGCGAGCTAGTTTAGGCAAGGTTGGACTTTGGGGCGGGCCTTCCGGTATTTATTTGGTGGGGCTGGCGGGCAGGTGGCGTGTTTAGGGGTTGACAACCTCACGGGCGATATTGCTCTGGGCTCAACCATACCAAGTTACACACATGTATCTCCTAAACCAATATTTATACTAATACAATAATTGACATTGCCCGATAGCGAAAGCAAGCCTAGTTTTGTTGTAGGTTTCGAGTCAATAATGTGTGTGTTTCAACAGGTAGCCTACTGTGGATAGGTTATAAGATATTTATCCAGGTAGAGGTACATATATTGAAAATGAGTTACAAACATGATGTCGGATTACTAGATAGAACTAGTACATACAATGCCTGAAGCCACTAATACGCACAGCGTTTCGGGCAAAACAAAAAAAATCTAGGTCTTGTCAAAGTTTTGGCCTTAGCCACTGACCTTTGTCTAAATCTTAATTAGTCATGTACTGAATAATGTTTTTATATATTAATAATAAGGTATGTAATGTAGGTTATACATTAATGTAATAAATACCTGATGTCATACTTTCTGATTTATGACTGAATCCCGGAGGCAAGTATATTTGGCAAAGTAAAGGAGAAATTTGGTTAAGGTGAACTACAGGCACTTCAGGCGGGTTTGGAGGAAGTACGCTTCAAAACTAAAAGGATGTTAATGTATTTGTTGATAGCCAAGGAGCACTTGATTCCTTACAGTCGAAATCCAATCTTCATGTCCATAATTGAGGATTGTAAGAAAAAAGGATAAATGAGATACTGTACAGCTGAAAGATCAAAGTGAAATTCACGTGGATTCCATCTTGTGTTGGAATAGTGCTCAACAAGGTGGCGGATGACCTGGCCAAACGTGCCGCATCAGGACCACAAGTTGACATTGAACGTGTTTTAAAAATGAGACAAATAAGAAGCAATACTAGAAATATTCAGGCACAGGTAGAAGTGGTGAGACGTATACTGTATGAGAGAAGCCAAGCCATGTAACACACTACATCTGTGTGTGTCAAAACGCCCATTTCACTTATGGTAAAAGGAGAAATGCTTGGAGTGACTGTGTCCACATGCGGCTCAGGCTTGGGTACAAATATTATCGGGAATATGTGATAGGTGTTAATGATGATTAAACGTAATGTAAACTGGTATGTTAAGGTCTCGCACCCTCACTCATTATGTTATTGATTGCCTGCTGATTAATGTACTGTATATAGAAACTGAGATAAAGATTGTTCCTGAACAAATAGTCAGATGTGTCAGAACTGAAATGACAGTTTTGAAATTCTGACAGATGTGTCAGAACTGAAATATTGATGATAGTCTGGCGATATATAAGAATTTTGCACCAAGATTGTAACTGCTGAATTGTCTGAATATCTATTTGCAAATTGTCCTGTGTACCCAGTGATAAAAGTATTTGTATGTACGTCTAGTAACATACTACATGTGTAAAGCACGGAAATGTATATGTTTATCACTCGGGATGTTCGGTAATATGCGGTATTGTTTGTGTATCAAATGTATGAACACGTTGTACTCAACGGGGTGAGAATAGCTTGAGCTTCCTCATCCCTTTGTGTGTGTTTATACCACAAATACCAGCATTATCCTCACTTTAGTAAGACTTAATCGAAATCCTCAGATTAGGCAAAATTGTAATTAATTTTGTCAATAAGGATGTTAATAATAATAATATACCACAATAAACTTATTTTAATTCAATTTCGGTCGGTTTTTCCCTCCTAACTTGGGGGTGAAGTGAGCTTGATGAAATTTAGTGGTGATGGCCGCCAGATGAACATGTACGGTGCAGCTGACGTCATCCTCCCCGCGGACCTCGACCAATGCTGCTCGTGTTGGTAATTATTTCCCCGCTCACAGGTTGAGGTTCGGGGCCTTTTAAGGACCCTGGGCATCGGATATTCACTATCTGTTTGGGCCTTTTACGGCGTACCCCAAGGTGGCGTTGACCACAAGCCCAGTGGTGGCGTTGACCTCGGGTTGTGCTCGAACCGTAGCCCTCCCGCGCCCTGCTCTGCCCTGCTCTGCCCTGCTGATCTGTATCGGACCTGGACGGAGTCTTCCTGACGCTTTACCAGGTGGTACAGCACATGAGGATGCTTCTCCCTCCTACACTTTGGTTTCCATCACCAAAGCTGATAAGATTTTTTTCCTTGCTAGTATCACTCATTTTCAAATTGGGAATAATTTTTTTTTTAATTTTTTTTTTTTTTTTACTTCACTTGCGACCTTCAGTTGTTTCTTAACGAATATGCACAGTCATCCTGGGTGGGGTCTGGAATCATTACCTTGCACCGCTAGATATAATAAAATAAGATGTGCTCTCCGCAATTATTGTTGAGATGATTTCGGGTCTTAGCGGCCCGGTCCTCTACCAGGCCTCCTTTTTGTTACACCCCCTCCCCCCCCCAGGAAGTAGCCTATTAGCAACTGTCTAACTCCCAGGTACCTATTTACTGCTAGGTAACAAGGACATCAGGGTGAAAGAAACTCTACCCATTTGTTTCTGCTTCCACCGGTGATCGAACCCGGAACCTCAGGATTCCGAATCCGAAGCGCTGTCCACTCAGCTGTCAGGCCCCTTCATACCCTACATACCTTAATACCCCAGGAGTAATTACCCTTAATACCCTACATAACCTGAATAATTTGTAAATATGGCGTGTATACCAAGAGGTGTTATACTCGTATACTGTAGATGATGATGAGATAGGTTAAGCTACTCGGAACAAGTAGCACGGGCTATGTTGAGCCCGTAGTGGACTTACCTGGCACAGGAGTGGTGCTGTGTGTGTGTCTATACTGTGGAGTTAGCCAGAAAGTTAAATACACTAAAAGATGTATTCCTGGAAGCCACCTTTCCTCACACTAACACCGGAAGTTCAGATGATCATAACATCAGCTGCATTTGGGAAGGAAGGGGAAGGAGGGAGGGAGGGAGCTGGCAAACATAAGAACAGCATTTAGGAATGTAAACAAGGTCTCCTTAAAGAAAAGTTTGTTCTCGAGACCAATACCAAAATACACCATACCAGCATAGACTCTTCGCCTCGTGATGCACGAAGAAACTTGGTGCAAACTTGTATACTTTTACAAGTCTGATTAATAAATTAAGACTGAAGACAGGCTAGGATAACTAAATTAAATAATCCCTGCTTAAGAAGCAAGGAGCAACAGAGGTGGATAGGCCATTGATCACAACTTTAAAAGATGTCTATTCCCTTTAAACATAAAATAGGACACGAGTGGAAGATGTCGAAGAAGCACAAGCACTTGTACATTTTATAGGTCATCCAGTGGAATACACCGGGGGAACCGGTCGGCCGAGCGGACAGCACGCTGGATTTGTGATCCTGTGGTCCTGGGTTCGATCCCAGGCGCCGGCGAGAAACAATGGGCAGAGTTTCTTTCACCCTATGCCCCTGTTACCTAGCAGTAAAATAGGTACCTGGGTGTTGTTAGTCAGCTGTCACGGGCTGCTTCCTGGGGGTGGAGGCCTGGTCGAGGACCGGGCCGCGGGGACACTAAAAAGCCCCGAAATCATCTCAAGATAACACCGACATGTGTCGATGTTGGAAGTCCTCTCCATTCACAACGTTAAAAGTGCATGACACATGCGTCGACAGTTTTCAAAACAGTAGGTACCAGAGCAAAGAGGCGGGGCAGGGAGTTGGGCCCCACATCCCGTAGACACTGATGTGTAAGCACCAGTAGTACCTGCCTGATGTGATGGGTCATGCAGGTGACCAGACTGGCTGTAGACTTACACTCACCTGGATCTTACCACGGGAGGGTTCTGGGGGGTTCTTGTCCGTCACAAGCCCCGCCGGTCTGGGCTGAGGCTTGACTTGTGAGAGCTTGGTCTAACACTGTTGCTTGGAGCGTCCCACATGTCCACTCCGTGCCTCCAGACCTCCCCCTCCCTCCCTCCCACCACGTATGTTGCTCTAAATTAATTTTCAGCCCTATCTTGTAACCCAAGTACTAATGTCTTATATAATTCTAAAAGTAATGACTTTGGGCCTATGTAAATGCACTTAATATCTTAATATCTGCCAGAAACTAGTACTATGAAGTACCTGTCATTGACATTGCCAGTGTCAGTGATTCTGGTTATATATCTTTATCTCGCTTTCTATATATATATATATATATATATAATATAATATATATATATATATATATATATAATATATATATATATATATATATATATATATATATATATATATATATCTCGCCCCCCATTCTTCCCCTCTTCTTTTCCCCTCTTTACCCGATCTCCCCCTTGTCCTCCGTCTCCTCTCTTACCCCTCTTCCTTTATCTCAGAAAAGTTAATAAGTATTTAGACAACTTTATAGGAAACGCACCAACTATTTCAATGAAAATCGCATGGTCGGTTATTATAAATGCTAATATTTCTTAATGTAGTTAACGTTGGTCGGCGCCTGCCTATGTCCATCCTGTACCCCAGACCATTTCCCATGCAAAGTTGGGTGAAGCTAGCTCCAAGCCTCTGACCTCCAACCTTGGACTGACATGCTCTGATAAAGATGGAACGTGGGTTGTGGCTACTTCATATTTCTGCAATGGCTTTGCTACAGAAAGAAAGGCGTATTGTCATGGCTGTGTAGATTGCGAGAAATCTGCAAGAGAAGCAGTTGGAAGTGGCGAGAGATTTTTAACAAGTCA